>NW_012267233.1:283002-391309 GCF_000151885.1 Dipodomys ordii
GGAGGAGGAGGAGGAAGTGATTTTCTTAGGCATTTGTCAATAGTTATTATGGTATAGAAATCATTACAGGAAGACAACTAAGCAAGGTAAGAGGCTTATGGCTGCCCAGCTTAGTGCTTATAGATGATTTCAAGCCTATATGCATTATGTATATATACTGGCAAAACATAGCCTGCAAGGACCTCTAGGTTAATGAAAGAACTATTAAATTGGGTACAACCCTCCCCTAAAAAAGGTAAATAAAAAAGAGAAAGTCAGACAATGATAATTTGAAAATTTACACAAATCTGAAGAAACTACGTAAAATTAGAAAAGAACCACTATGATCTCTGATGGGCCATGTGGAGCCAGAAATACTGTTTAAAATATTACAAAAAATAGCAAAGCACTTCTTTATAGATATAAAGTGCTGAAAACTTTGTATTAACAAAAATTTTAAATAAGTGGAAATAGCCATTTCTTAATTGGAAAAGTTAATATCAATAAGATGCCAACTTGGACTAAGTATTCAACACAGTCATGATCAAACTCCTAAAAAGGTTTTATATTTGTAGTTTTGAATAATAGATTTAAAATTTGTATGGACATAAGAAACTAGATTAGCCACAATAATTGTAAGGACAGAAAGCCTGTAGACCTCAGGCTCCTTGGTTTCCTGGCTTATAAATGTGTATTAAGACAATGTTCTGTTGCTGAAATGACACAGAAACATCAGTGGACTAGAATAGAGAGCCTCTAAGTAGGCTCTCAAAAGCATAGCTGACTGAAATTATACACAGGTTCAAAGTCAATTCTAATGTAGCAAAGATATTCTTTCAACAAAAGTACTGGAACAATTGGATAGACATTTATTTAAAAAAAGAGGAACTTCAACACATGCTTCATACATTAAATATAGACGAACTCAAATGCAATCATAAATCTAAATATAAAAACAAGAAATTTTAGATATGTCAGCAAAAATCACAATTTATAAAAAGAGACATGACTCATGGATCAAAGGAGTCAGAAAGAATACCGGAATTATTTTGATCTGAATGAAATGAAAATGAAAACAAGACTTTGAAACCAGTAGGACGCCATTCTTGCAGAGAAATTTACAGCATTGAACAACTCTCATAGAAAATAAAATTTTTCTAATAAATAACCTGTGATTCTGTCTTAAGAAATTGGAAAAATATGAAACAATTAAAGTAAGTAGGAAAGGGATAGAAGAAAAGAGACGTAATGCAGTCAGAAAACAAATAATAATCATTGAAAAAGCAAAATATGGCAAAAAAAGAAGAAACTAAAAGCTGTTTGTTAGGACTGAAAGCAATAAAAAAAATACTTAAAATACAAATGAGAAGAGGATCTGGGCACTGGTGGCGCAAGCCTATAATCCTAGCTCCTCAGCAGACTGAGATCTGGAATCATGGTTTGAAGCCAGCCCAAGTAGGAAGGCCCATGAGACTATCGTCTCCAATAAACCACCAAAAAGCAAGAAGGGGAGCTGTGGCTCATGTGGTACAGTACTAGCTTTGCACAAATGCTCAGGCACAGCACTTGAACTCCTAAGTTCAAGCCCCTAGAAAAGCATACACACAGACAGACAGCAGACAGACAGACAGACAGACACACACACACACACACACACACACACACACACATTATATGTGTGAAAAGGGGCCTTTTCAAAACTTTCTGATAAAAAGCATCTCAAATTCTCAGGCCTATACGTCTTCCTACTAGGAAACAACAATTTAGGAAAAACATGCCACTAATGACAAGTCTATCTTGTTGAAAGCAGGGAATAGGGAGTATTTCCCAATGCATTCAGGGAGGTTAGCTTTATGATGCCTTAGCCATTTGTGAAGCTATAAGAGAGAACTGATGGACTAGGTAAAATGTAAGGAGCAGACATTTACTAATTATAAGTCTGGAGTCTGTTAGGGCCAGTCTAGCTGTTCAGTTGACTGGTGAGAAGTGAATCTCCTAGAGAGGAGGAAAGATAAGTTCTCGTGTCACAAAAGTGAAAAGAAGAAGCTAAATTAAATATTGCGTGAAGACTTGCATAAGGTCTTAATTACACTCATTGGGGATAATTTATCCTGCTGTATTCTTAAAGTTCTTATCTGTGAATATGATCATATTAGCAAAATATGAATTTTGAAAGATATTAAAACTAGAGTCGCCTGATAGCAAAACCAAAGTAACTCACAAGAAATTTGAACACCAATATCCTCCATGACCTTGAATACAAAACATAATACACAATTACCAAAAATATTCCTTAAGGATGCAAGGCATGTTTAACATTCAAATTTTCAAACTGTGACATATGAAGAAATTAAAAAGTGTGTGTGGGGGGGGTAAAATCAGAATCATCTTAATAGATCTACAAGAAAAGTAGTTGGTAGAATGGATTCTTTCACTCATGATAAGTAATCAAAGGAAAATAAAACAGAACTTACTCAACCTAACAGAGTATCAAAATATCCTCTAGCTAACTACTTCTAAGTAGATAAAGATTAAATACATCTTCCTTTAAAATTAGGAAAAGCAACAATATCAATAAAACAGCAGTTTTCAATCTTGTAACTATGTTCAATGTTTTATCAGAGGGTCCAGTGGATATTATACACAGGAGAAAAACAACTAAAATTGTCATTATTCTTTGACAGTATGCTTGTTTAAATTCCAATTCTCAGGGAATATATCCCCAGAACCTACCTAGAATTACTAAGCGATATTAGTAATTTTATAGGGTAGGTTTATTTATAAAAATTAATTGTATTGATTTTATATTATTTTATTCTAGCAATGGACAGTTATATATTCAAAAAATAAAATGCTAAATTATATCAAAATATGAAATTTGAATTCTCTAAAACACTGGGCAACTAAAAGTCTAAATAAATTAAAAGATACTCTTTATCATGGATTAGAAAGCCCACTATTTTATAATGTCTATTTTTTTTAACACAAATTGATCTGAAATTTTCCAATCAAAATCCCAGCTGGTGTTTTTGTAAAATTTGGCAAGCTAATTCTAAAATTTATATGAAAATGAGAGTGTCCTGTAATAACAAATCAACTTTGAGAAAAAAAAAAAGAAATTCTAGAGCTTATGCTACCTGACTTCACAACTTATGAAGCTATAGTAATAAAATTTAAATATGTTTGATGTTAAAAATTATATAAATGAGTTAACTCCCATTTCCTTCATGAAGAGAAGGAAATGTTTCTCTTTTTCTATTTTCTCTACTTTAATTTTATTATATTAATATAAATCCTTGCTAAAGCTTTCATGTTGGAAAAAGAGAGACGCATAGAGAAGTATGGCTCAGTGTAGAGTTCAGCAATAAACCTACACGTGAATGGTCAATTGATTTTAACAAAATTTTAAAGAAAATGGCAGCAGTTACAATGGGTAGTAAGATTTAAAAAATAAAGATAAATATTTACTTCAGAAAAAAATAATCCTAGGACTAATATAACTATGAAACACCTGAAAAATAGGGGAAAATTATTTATTATATAGTTGATAAGTCTCTATGAGACTGGTTTGGAAGAGAATGATGGTGGAGCACTCTGATCAAGATGTATTGTATCAATAAATAGATACGTTAAAATTTAAAAGGAAAACAGATACGATTTTTTTACCATCTTAAAAAGAATCTTACCATTGCCTTAGAAATATCCAAGTAGAAGAATGCTGAGTGTAATATAAATATTATATATATTTACACATATTTATATATATTTATTCATAAATATATTTATGTATTATGTATTGATCACAGGCCTCAGAATATAGAACACATATACAAAATAGAATTATGAAAAACCAAGAAATAAATGGATAAAATCTTTTGTGCTATAATCATAATATGGAATATTGCTGAGAAACAAAAACTGATACATAGAACCAAGAAGCTAGGAAAAAGTGATGCATGTTGCATGCGTCTAGTTATATGTATTTCTAGAATATGAAAATAAGTCTATAATGAGAGAAAATAAACTAATGCTTTTTTTAAGTCATGTGATAAAAAGAACACTTGCGTGTGTCTGTGTGTGTCTGTATGTCTATGTTTTATAAATAAACCAATGCTACCAAAATCCTCACAAAATTTTAATTTGTAGAGACCAGAATAAAGAATTTTCAGTTAGCCACTATCATGACAAATGTGGTAAATAAGTACCACTTTCGTAGTCCATGATCAACCTAAACAAAATCAGTTTCATATGGTAGGTAGGGTCTCAGCTGTAAGCAGTGTAAGATTACTCTGTATTAAATGAATTGTTAGAAGTAAATAATGACCAAAATAAGTAATATGGAAAGCAAAAAAAGTTCAAATACAGAGACAGAAACAAATGCAATTAAGCACCATTTCACTTAAAATTTAAGGGAGAGAGTACCGTCACTTTGTCTGTCCTTCAACTACATCTTTCAGGTTATTGGTACTCTTGGATAGTCTAGATCCACCTCTTGCTGTGTAACGATAAACAAACTCTTGAACTTCTCAATGATCTTGGTTTCCTCTCTGAAAAATAGTAGTAATATTTGTTTCTAGATTTTTATGAGGATTCAATGAAATAATACATATAAAAACCTTAAGACAATGCCATGCAACTCTATTATTGTTTCATTCACTTAGTAGACATTTACTTAACATCGTTCTGCAGAATTACTGAACACTGTTCTCTGTACTAAATATATACAAATGCAGAAGCTGTACATGTATTCCCAACTTCAGGAATCTCACTGTCTGATGCCATATTAATTCTCTGCTGTATAAAACTATTGTGTCACTGATACTCATACCACAACAAGGACACATGTGAAGCTTACCTAGCCTGTGTGTATTTGAGACTTTTCAAGTGAGAAAAATCTTGATCCTACATAAACTCATGTTTTTGTTCCAGTAGGTTCACCCAATACAAAAGATGGAATATTACCTTCTGGAGCAAAGAATAGCAGATAAAAAAAAATGACACGATTAAAAAAACCTGAGACCTGTTTTGGGAGGCCTTTGATCAATCTAGAAGGTTTAAAGAATAGGATATGAATAATGATGTATGATGGTATAGAACAGGGTAGAGAGAAATTATTGTCTGTGTCACACATTTGAACTTTACTTGGGAAGCAAAGAGGATCTTATCAAATCTTGACACAGAAAGAATTTAAATATGCTGTAGCATAATCAGATATGTCAAATTTACAAATCTTTAAGGCAGGAAGCCAAGAATTTAAATACCTCCAATAGTGGAAAAGAGGGTTATCGTGTTGGTTTTCACTGGATTATCAAGAATCAGGTAGACTAAATATAAAACTGTATGGGAATATTAACTCCTCATGTTGTTTTAAGCCATAATGATATATATATATATATATATATATATATATGATTTTAAGTGACATTTATCAAAGATTTGCCTTAAAGTCATATGAAGGTGTGTTGAAGGAAAGAAAATTTTAAAGAAAAAATGTCAATATCTAAGATATTTTAACCATATTCTTGTGGTACAAATATAATGATATGGTAGTAATATCGAAAAAAGTGAACTTAGATTTGTATATTATAATGAAGAGAACAAAGAAGTTAAGTGACATATCAGAAATCGAGAACATTATTGAACAGAAACTATCCCAAGCTATTTGAGCATATGCAGTTTTTTCCCAAGCTACTTCCTCAGATGGACCACAAAAACCTTAGTTCAAAGTAAGACTGTGCCTTGTTCATTTCCACACTACCACATAGCAAGTGTCTGGGAAGTAACAGCAACCCTGGTAAATGTTCTACTAATAAATAAAAATCAATCAATCAATCAAGAATGGAGGCATCATCAATAGATGATGAAGTTTCTGGTTAGTGATGGCATTTTTCACCCTCAAACTAAAAGGTTTCTTACCCCCTGTCTAAGGTCAATTGCACCCTTGTATGAATACACCAAGACCCACAAATTAGCCACTGGCTACTTTTTGTTTTCTTGTCAATGGATGTTGGTACTGTTTAGATGTGGGAATCAAGGTCAAGGTGTCTATATACATACTCAGAAATCCTGTCATAGTGTGGGAAGAATCCAGGAGTGGGGGAAAGTTGGGAGAGAGAACAGGGTGATGAAGGACATAGACTGGGGGTATTAGCTCCCTCTGCTAAGTCACAGATATCTAAAACTAAGAATTATGCATAGAAACATTGCTTTCTCCATGTGAAAGTAGATTCATGAAGAGATGTGCATGGAATACATATACTTTAACTACTTCCCAATTTGACTTACAACAGTTTTATAATAAAAATTAATGCTCTAAATGACATTTTCTTTAAATATAAGTCATCAAACTCTTTAAGACCCTACCAAACATAAATAATAGTAGTCCAAATTAGAGAATACATGTCAAAACAATAAAACTAAGAAAGCTAAAGTCCTGAAAATTTATTTATCAAATATTAGACAAGTACTTATGGAAACAAAGGAAGATTAATATTATGTTTTTTAATTATCTATTGAAGGAAAGCATATAGACATCAGTGTTCTTTTCTACCACAAGATTATTTACACCCATTTATTTAGCTAAAAATATACCATGAGAAATACAATTGAGTCCTATTTGTAATGATTTCTCAACAGCAAACAATTTTCTTAAATTTGGTGCACATAACAGAAAATATTGCCTACATGTTTTTAAATGATTAGGCCCATGAAAAATGAACTATTATTCTCCCACCTTTGCAAATGTCAGCTGATGTCTGTCTTTAAACATTGAAGATTTATTTTAGTGACGTCTATGTACCTGATACTCCAGAAGAAGTTCTTGGTTACCGGTAATCTTGTCACAATTCTAGATTAATCATTCAGATTCCTCACTTTCCACTTAATGGCCAGTTTAGCAATTCATTGCATTATAGTCAAGCAGTTTATTCTTCTTTGTCCTCTTCCAAGCACAGCTATTTTCTGACGAAGCCATTGTCCTTAATTTTAGGCTTTTTTATGGTTGTTATTGACCGAAAATAAATGTATTAATTCCTCTGAGTCTAACTTTTCACTTCTAGGAAGACTCCATTTGCACATAAGATTGTATTTAATTCTATGTTTTTATTCCTTGTACTTTATGCTTAAAGTAAAATAAAGATTTCTGTTACAATGAACAAAAACTAGTCTAGAATTTTAGAATAAGTATTGGCTAATAAATTCTTCACAATACTTATACCTATAAGGGAGGTTGAGAATGATTAAAGGGATGTCACTGATTGGTCAAAAACATACTCAAAAACATGCAAGTTGAATTGAAACCCCTTTGTTAACTACTTGAAGGTATGAAAAAGGGTGGGGGGGAATCCAATAAAATAGAAAGTAAAATATTAAACCTGTTATGCTGATAAATTATTGAATCAAGTATAATTTATCTTTTTTTTTACCACAAATGACTTAGCCAGAAATATAAGAATTTCTTAACGCATCACATCCATGATGAGCTTCTGTCACATATTGTAGGAGTTAACTTCTCATAAGCGCAATTACAAACACCACCTCAGGGTTCACTTCAAACCTCACTTCATTCCTTTGCTATTCACTGTCTTCTAAGAGATACTTTGCTTCACTTTGGTTCTTTGCTTCTCTTTGGCTGAAGAGAAGCATAGTAATTAAGAAGTTTCACTTTTGAGCTGAAAATGCCTAATTTTTGTACTTTATTGAAGTTATTCAGTTGAAAAGTTGTGAATACTCAAAAGTAGCTGTGCTTCATTTCTGTGTTTTTACTATTTGCATCGTGTCTGAATATACTAGGTATGATAGTAACTAATCTGGCTTTTACATATGTCTTCATTAAGCTACACACAGCAACTGCTGCCCTGATAACATTTTATCTTTTAATATTCTCCTATCACTTATTGTCTGAATAGAAGGTACTGCTCTAGAGATTAAATCCTTTGATGTTCTTTGTAAGCCATGTCTTAATGATGACATACACCCTCTTTGCAATTTGAAATTTCCCATTTAGGATCAGTAACTTGAGTTGACAAGGAGGGAGAGTGTATTAAAAAAAATGCACAAGCACACACACACACACATATATACACACATGCATGCACACATACACCAAGTACACTGAAGATACAGTTAATATTTATCTACAGATATTCAGAAAGAATGCTGCCTGGCTTAGAGATCATCACCATCATCATCTTCCTCATTACCATTAACATCATATTTGTTTATAAAGTTTTTATGAAAGAACAGGTCTTTCACTTCGAATAAGAATTAGATAGCAATAAATAATGCAGGGAGAATTGTGAAGAAAGAAAAATAAATCAGCCCAAGGGTGGAGGATCTACAATTTGTAAAATATTCAGTTTGCAGACAGTTTCTGGAACTTGGCAGCATTCCAGGCCTGAAAGCCAGAAGATTCTGGTTTTGGACATGAAAATCTCCAATCTGGTTAGGATGTAGATTTAACTCACACCCCTGGTCAGTGTTTATTTTTAGGGGACATAGTGATGTGTGTTGGCCTTACACCTCCCTGAGTGACCTCCCTGCTCACACACTAACCAGTTGACTGGAAAAGGAGAGCCTGTGACCACCAGTCCTACTCTACTGGCAGAGCTCGAGGCCTTGTGCCAAAGCTCTGAAGACTGTTTCCTGGCATCCATTGGCTTTGAGAGGCCATATGACTCGCTTCTGTCCCTCTGGATTTTGTTCTGAATTTCTTAAGGGTTTGCTTCTGAGCAGCATCTCAGCAGCAGCAGGAGCTCTGGGATTCAGCGAAGCCATGTTATCCAGGAACTTTGAATCCCTGAGCTGTCCCAGGCTCTCTCTGCCAGGCTCTTGCTCCAGGGCTTCAAAGGAAAGTTAGACTGGAGTACCCAGGATGCTTTTCAGTGGCTGCCACAGTTCTCTTTTGAAGCACCATGGTAGCCAACAGAGAGGATTCTGTGTTACGTACAGTATGACCCTGGAGGTGCCAGCCAGCTGCTGTGACTCAGCTAAAAACAGAAAACTGGCTGTAAGAGAGAGGGCGTTAAAGGGAAGCGATCACTGAAAGGGAGGAAAGAGAGGAAAAACAGCAAGAGTTTATGATGCCTAAAGTTTGTGAAAAGCTCAAAACACATTTCTGAAAGAGCTCTCTTGATGGGCCAAAGGAGGCCCATCTCTGTAACTCTAAAATCTGCTTGGACTACACATAATGTTTAATGACCTTCATATCAGATGAAAACAAGCAAGTGTAAGGATTAGGGGGGAAAAAAGTAAATTCTCTCATCTTATTATTACTTACCTTACAGAACTGCAGACAAATGTCATTTGGGATTAAGCACAATGATGTGAATAGGCAGAATAATTAAGTGTGTAAACTGTCTTTTTTTGCATTGATGTTTTTCCCCCAAGAATAAGGCATTGTAGTGGCTGAGTTCACATTGAATTGGCATTTTCAACAGCAACCCTGAATCCAAAGTTTAAATATAACAACACACTATAGGGGAAACTTACTTATGAAACACCTTATTATGCTTCCCTCTGAATAGTTCTGAACACTTTTTCAAGCAAAACACCAGCTAGATTTTATACACACACATATCAGTCTTATTTTGTGAAACATTTGCTAGAGTACTTTGCACAGTACAAAGGTAGAAATTTATAGACAGATGAAGCATAAAATGCGAAAGTACTCTGGCTAAAAAAAAGTAAAAGAATTTTTTTTTTAAAAACATGCCTTAGGAATGGCACTAGAGAAGAGAAACCATAAGGAGTCACAAGAAATATTGATTAAATCAGGATTTTAGAGCAAAGACAAAGATCAAGGTACTCTGATATTCATACCTGTATGGAAAATAAAAATGTCATGATGCAAAAATGAGTGTGGTTAAGCAGAGAAGAAAATCATGCCTATGTCTTTTATTCATCCAACTTGAAGTCATGAATGCGAAAGAGGTGTAAGTTCACTAAAATGATCATGTTTTCTCATGACAAGCAAGAGAACCAGCACAATCTCTCAGCTCAGGGTATGCCCAGTCTTGACAGAGTCCTAAAGTGATAAAAATCCTGAGCAAGTGACAAGAAACACCTTCTGGGCCAAAAGTCTGTCTCCAAAATTTCCACAGTGTTTCCATTTAGCTGTCAGGAAAGAGGTTAATTGGGTTAGAAGTTCAGTTTCTGAAGTTTATACCAAGACTTGAATCTTCCATTTTCTCATCTGCTTTGCCTATCTCAAGCTACGGGGGACATCAGCAAATATTTTTCACTAGTGAACAGTCACTCCCACACAAATCTAATTCTTTTATATAAGCCTGCTTAGACTGGATCCTCAAAAGAAACATATTGGCCTTTTTTTAACAAGATATATTTTTTCATTATAGAAAAATAAAGCATTTTTGATAGTCTATTCATGTAAAAAGTAAAAGTTCTCTTTTTCTTTCTTTTCTCTGTTTTTTCCCTCTATTTTGAAATTCTGTTTCCCTATGAGAAGGAACTAATATCTAAATAAAAGACATTTTGAAGAGTACTTTAAAAAGTTTTTTTAAGAGTTTGAACAAAAGATGAACAAATGCATCAGTGGTACTCAGTAGACACGATGTTGAAAATACACAACTTGTGGGTGGGGACAGGAGAGAAAAACTGGGCAAGAGTGAAGGAACAAGTAACATTGTACAAAAAGACATGTACTCACTACCTGACTTATGAAATGGTAACCCCTTTGTACAACACCTTTATAATAACAATAAATAAATAAAAAGAGGTCAAAAATAAGGAAGTCATGTTTTATTCAGTCCTAAAAGGTCATAGATAGCTTCACCTGGAAACAAGAAAAAGATATAAAAAGTAAAGTCTCTGATTAGAATATCAGAGGAGTTTATCAGGGAGAAGCTTACCAGTGGAAGTAGAAATGCCTATACTTCAAAGAGAAAGTATCAAATGACATCTTTCTAAACATTACCATCATGCCATTCAAACAGGAAAGCCAAAAGAAGAAACAAAAGGAGGATAAAAGACCAGATGAAATGAGACAAAAAGAAGAAAAACAAGCTCATTTGTAGCTACAGGTTATAAGGAAGATACTCAATTAGCTAGATTTCATTATCTGTTCACATGGTTTATGTAACTCATTTATATGTCTGCCCAGGAATCCTTGATATTGGATCTATGATTGACAAGACAACTTCCATTCCCAATAATTTTAGAACCCTGTTCAGGGTTGAACAGTGGCTTCTAAAATATATACATCCAACCTGTTAATATGACTACATTTGCAAAAAGATCTTTGTAGACATAAAATCTTTCTGGGATAGTATGAACCCAAGTATCCTTAGAAGAGAAGATCCAGAGGGATAGACTGAAGTAGCAAGCCTGTGGTACCACCACAGGCCAAGGAACGCAGGATGCCAGCACCAGAATGTAGGAGAAAGTCAGGGAATGTATTGTCCCTCCAAGTTTCCAGATGGAATCAACCTAGCTGACATCTTGATTTTGGACTTTTGGCCATTACCACTATGAAAGAACAAATTTTTCTTTGTTTAAGCCACCTACTTTATGGTCATTTGTTATGAAAGCCATCCCAACTTCAGAAAGCCCCTTTTCAAATTAGTATTGCAGTATGGACTGTGGTAAGATGGAACAACATGGAACTTTTTTAGTTGAACTATAGTAGATGCCTATGTGAACTTCTCCAGAAATCTTAAGTTGATTGAGACATGAATTTAAGTCTCATTTCAACTGAAAATGTATTATTAATACCAGGGTAGCAGATCAATGACTAAAAAAGCCCCAGACTTAGAAATTTATGGTCTAATTATACAGTTTTCCAAAGTCAGCAAAGTTCCCCAGAGGATGGAAACTCAGCTTTGGGGGCTAATAACACACTGGACATTATTAGTTCTGCAAAACTGATAGTCAAAGACACTGTCTACTTTCCTGTGGTTCTTCTCAAATCAGATATCAGAGTGGGTATTACATTCCAAAGCAGAAAATGTACTGATTGAATGAATGAATTGGTGAATGAGTGAATGCAAACCCTCTTCCACAGGAGTTAAAGATATCAGATAAGACACCAAAAGCAGCTGGCCAATCAAAAATGGGTTCCATTGATTCCACAATTGCAGATATTGCAATGAGCATCAATATTCCTCTATACAAGTCTCTTGATTAGCATATCCAGCCCTGTTCTGAAATTCTTTGATCTCCTCAATTGTTCCAGGAATACCTTAAGCTCCTGTTATTTCTTTGACCCTCAGTTGATTAATTGTGCTCTGAATGAACATCTACTGCAAAGCTCCAAAGTGCCATGCAGTCTCTAATATTCAATTTGGAAAGGGCCCATGAGCACACTGAGTAAGGCACCATGAAAGGCTCTCTCTTCAAGAAGTCTGCTATTTCATAGCTAGCACTGCTGTTGATTTTACCTGCTGGCTCATATGAATTGGCTTTAAAATTTTTAAGTTTGGACACTAGCAGTATGTGGAGATTTATTATATATATGTGTGTGTATATGTATATGCACATACATACATATGTATGTATATAAACATAGTATACAATGTATTACTATATATTAATTATATTATACAATATATATTATTTCTGTCTTAGGACAGCAGTATGTTCCATTGCACAAGGAGAGATAACTAATTACCAGCATATGGTAAGTACACATAGTGATAGAGGACACAGACCACATTGTAGGGCAGGGCTAAGACAGAAGGAAATCAAGATCTTTTTTATGATTGTTTAGCATAAAATATTTATAAATTTTATTGTCAAGGTGATATACAGAGGGGTTACAGTTCATAAGTAAGGTAGTGAGTACATTTCTTGTCAAATTTCTAATTAGGAATTAGGATAACTAAGCCATAATAACTATTCTCTTTCCAAAGCAGTGGAGGTGATCAGCCCTTGGGTTCTCAGGGTCCTTACTCCATAAACGCAATAATATTAAATAACACATAACAATATTATAGCTGTGGTTATATATCCTTGACCTTACATACATAATATGTAGCTGTGATATATGCAGTGTATCAAGTATTCACTTGATATGTTGAATGAAATTATAAAATTAATGAAATTATATTTCCCAACTCATTTTAATAGATGGAGAACCTAAACAGAAAGAGAGACTAAGTTACTTCCCAAATTCACCTCAGATGAATTTCCTGAGAAGCAGATCCAAAGAAGTTATTCATTTAGTAGAAAGTCTCTCTGGATCTGGATGTCTACTTTGGTTTTGTTGCTGTTGTTGTTGTGTGGATGTGTGGGTGTTTGTGCACACACACCCATAAAATTACAAAGTACTTAGAAACAAGGGTTTTTTCATACCAGACTGATGAGTCTTTGGTTTCAGCAAAGGTATTTCCATGTTTGTCAAAGATAATTTTCCAAGGCATTGAAATAATTATGACCATCGTTACCAGCCAGCATTCACAGCAACTGGGAACAGATACAAAATCCAGGTAAGTGGACTATTGGTAGGGTATGCAGAGCTTCCACTAGCAGCTCACATGTGGCAGAACATGGCTTCAAATCTCATGTGACACTGGAAACTCTTGCTGTTAACAATGTACTACATTGTAAACTCAGTCTCTTAACAAGGTTAAGAAGTGTCATTTTTTTATCAGTCTCCAGATCCCAAGGAATGCACAGTCCCCTGTTACTCCCAGAATAAGTGTCAATGAAATCTCTTACACTTCTTTTCACAGCTTCACATAACTTGACATTGAAGATCCTCTAGATGCTACAGAATAATAATGCTCCGTCATGGCCCAGCACTTCTTGTGTTCCTTTTCACTTACAACTTGTGTCTTTCCTTTCCCTTTGCCCCTGAAGTTCATGATAAAGAGCAGAGTGTGGGCAATGGCTGCATTTGGACATGTGTACCGCTGCTCCTTGAAACCAGCAATAAACAAGAGAGAGGAAAACTTGTTAACACCATGCTGTATCTAAACAAGCAATCCCAGATGGCATCCTTTATGCCTTCTGCCTCTGATAAGAAAAGATTGAGCAGGGAAAATAAGCAGCAGCTGACAAGCCATACCCAGCATAGAGACCAACAGGGAGAACAGATCGAGCTCTGTGCTCTGTCCTCAGTCATGGCTGGGCACCCAACCCAGAGGCCTGCCTGGATTCAAATGCCTTCAGCGAGGTACTCTTTTACAGAGCAATAAATCAAGGCAGCTTACAGTCCAAACACTTTTCTTTCTAATTCCATATCCAAAGTGTGATGAAGACCAAGGCATGAAGATATTTTATTTAATGATATTATTTTTAAAGAGACAGACAAGAAATTAAATTCAAGAATTTCTGAATCCAAGCCAGTGATTTTCCCAGAAACCATGGCTAATTTCTTTTTAAACATGCATTATTCTAAAACATACATTAAATATGTATATATTATATTCATGTATATATGCATATAATTTTTCTGTTTCCATCACAGCAACTTTGTCTGCAGGAGACATGAACTCCATCTCGAATATAGCCAAGAGAAAGAATCAATCCAATTGCCCCTCATTGGATGAATGGAACAAGAAAATGTGGTGTGTGTGTGTGTGTGTGTGTGTGTGTGTGTATACATAGATAGATAGATAGATAGATAGATAGATAGATAGATAGATATATCATGGAAATCTGCTCATCCATCAGAAAGAATGATGTTGTACCATTAGTAAGGAAATGGAAAAGCTTGAGAAAAATTTCATTAAATGAAATATGCCAGACCCAGAGAAACACGAGTTACATTGTTTACCTCATATAGAATGTGGCTATAAATCTATAGGTAAACACTTTGAATTGGAAGCAAAGGGTTACAAATGAATTAACTGAAGTATAATAGATGCTATGGAGAATGCAAATATATGGTTCTTAAAAAAGACTAAGTAAAAGCCCAACAAAATAAGCACCAGGAAATGAGTACTTGCAAGAGGGAAGGGTGAGGCGAAGAGGAGTGGGGTACAAGAAAGAAAGGGGTAAAGGGGGAGAATGTAGGCAGAAATGCATTGTACATGCCACATCATTGAGAAAGATAAGGGAAGGGATGGGTGGAAGGGGGGTGAAGATGCTGGAGGAGTAGTGCTCTTCAAGATGCAATGGATACACAAACTACTTTGTTAAATGGCAAAAAAATCGATACATAACCTAAAAATTAAGAAAAGATAGGGAAAGGGTGGGCTAGAAGTGTGGGTATGAATAAAGGGGTGACTTTGATCAAGCTGCAGTGTACTCATCAACTGTTTTGTTGAATGGCAACTCCTTTGTACAACTACTTAAAGGTAATAAATTTTAAATAGAAAGGAAAAAAGAAAAGAACATCTCTGTTATCAATGACCTGGGGGTTGAATCCTTTCTCCAGTGAATCATAGCTTGATACTGCCTGTACTTCAGTATCCCATTTGCGCACCAAGGGCCATAATAATACCACAGATAATTGGGGAACATTTCATTTAATAGTTCAGACCTCGGTACAGAGAATGTTTCTCAGCTCAAGACTTCTTACCTCTAAAAACTGACCTAACTGTTTTTAAATGCCACCTTGTAATTAAGTATAATTATGACATATCAATATTTCAGCATGGATATTTTTATGTAAAGTGCAATAGCACACAAGTTTTAACAAATGTCTCAGAAAGGCCAGGTCTGCAATAATGTCTTTAATTGAGAAGAGCATGATTTGGAGATGAATCAATAGAAATGATATGAAATAATATGAGGGGTACCCCAATGATGCCACGAGATAAACCATTCATTAAAATCTAATCCACCAAGCATCCAGACTAGTTTTTATTTTCTCAGTGTGTAAATGTGAAGTGCTCAGAGACGGTGCTGAAGTGAATAACACCCTAAGTCCCAGGGTCCACAGCAGTGTTGTGTGTGTTAGATGGAAGAGCAACATCCTTTCTCTTCTTTGTATGGTTCCAGAAAATGGCTGAGGCACTGAGGTTTGACAAAATAAGAATATTTTTTAATACTCAAATTCCAGAAAGCAAAGGTTAAGAAGTCATCGATGACACAAATGCCTCCTCTGAAAATGTAAAAATGTAGCAACTCTTTAAAAAGGGCGTACAATAATAGAATGGAAATGAGTCAGAAAATATGCAAATTAAATTCACTTGAAATATATATGTCTTTAAAAATTAAGTGATAAATTGCTTTGTCAAATGCTTGTGTGTGTGTGATTTACCACCTGCACACCCTCATATTTAAATTCTAGCTCAAGATGCTTTTCTTAACTTCAAATGCAGTTTTAGGAGACTAGAAAAGTCAAAGTGAAGCCATCATTCAATGCATGAGGAGTGGCAGAGTTTTCCGTTCTGTATAAAAGGTAAAAAGAAAAATTTTGGCAATAGAGTGCAAATACAGGAAAAACAATCTTTAAAATTCTAGGCAGTTGGACAGGAAGAAATGAAGCATAAACTCTAACAAACCTATTGTAAGAGGCAACTGATAGAGTGTAGTCTCTATCAGTATACTATCCATAGTGATTATAATGAGGCTTAACACATTGTCTATTCAGGAAATGCTTCTTGAGTAAATGAGTGCATATTTTCTCCAAATCCAAATGTACTGATAAACTCTCTTTAAAGGTGAGCCCTATTTTTTCCTAACTCCTAGGAATTGACAGTACATTTTGATTGAGAGTCTGGTTATGTAAAACCTCTAAGCTGATCCTGTAATATTTTATCTTTACTAGGAATGACTACACCCAATATCAGGATGACAGTGTATTTGAGGAAATAGGATGCATTAAAGGATAACTATTACTAAGTGTAAAAATTGTAGTTAATAGGAAGAAGATGAGGAGGTTAAAGTTTAAGAAGTTATGCAACCACAAAATAAAGATAACAGAAAGTCTTATAGTAAAAGAGAGCAGGGTATTGAAATCCAGGTACACAGAGATGAAGACTGGAACCAAAATTAAAAGTGAAGGAATCAACACAGAAAATTAAAGCAAGGTGCCCTATCAAGAAAGTGTATGTAGACTCATGGATCCTGTTCCACAGCAACTTTGAACTTTACCAAGGCCTGCCTCAGACAGGAAGCTGCCTAACCATATTCCTGCTATACCTGGCTTGAATGATGACTGAAGAAAAGAACAATACTGAGTTTAGGACCTTAGTGTCAGTACAACCTGGCAATACCCTTCAGTAGGTTGCTTTTGACACAACACATTCAGAGCTACTGTGAAGCCACAGTTAGCAGATAAATAACACATTCCTTAAAAATAGATGTGATTTTCCGATACAGTGAATCCCTGAGAACACTGATAATATCCTCCCATACGTATTTATTGAAAATGACTGATACAGGGTTTCCCAGTGTCTTCCTTCCCTCCTTCTTCCCACCAATTTCTTTCCCAGCAAATTGAATTGTGAAATAAATGAAGTGTATTTTCTTCCACATAATTTCTGTTTGTTGAAGCAGTGATTACACATATTTGATTTTTGTCACTGAACTTTCAGAAGTCTTAACATACTGTGGGTTCACAATGTCGTCATGGGACCAATTTACAAACATTTTTCTCACTCTTTTTCAATAAGTTCGCTAAAATGATTTCTGCGAGGGGGGGGAACAGGAAGTATATAATAGATACTCAACACATATCTCGAAGTACAGGGCAAAAAGAGGTCTCAAGGTATCCAAGTCAAACGTTTGTCCTTTTAAAGGCCTCATTTCTTTCTACCAAATGCCTTAATTGTGATCCAGAGGACATTTGTGTGTAGGTTCCTCCCAGAATTCCTACAGGAAAAGTCACAATTTATTGGACCTTATTTCATATGCTGTTAGAAAATTCTTATGATTAAAGAAATCTATCTCTCTGGAGTTTGTCAGCTTTGATAACAGTTTTTTCCTCTGAAAGTACAATAATTTTATCTAAATCTTTAAAATATGTGAAGGCATTTAACCCATTCACACAAACACATAACCCCAACCGGTTATAAAATACTAGGTTTCTGTTCCTTAGAATTTTCACATCGGTTTGAGTATTGTCTTTGAGTAGACATTTGTCAGCATCCTTCTGAAGACATCTTGTCCAGAAATGAGGTAAATAGCATAGGCCAGACTTGGGAATTTGATGCAGTTTCCATGGGAACACTGTCAGTGATGTGATGAGGGATTGTATTAACTCTGGTTGGACATTAAACTGCTGAATCATTAAGTGTGCAACCAAGTCGACTCCTGAGTTATAGAGTTTTGTTGCTTTGGTTTGGTTTGGGTTGGGTGTTTTTTTCTTTTCATATTTTTTGCTTTTCTTTTCTTTTCTTTCTTTCTTTTGTTCTTTCTTTTTCCTTTCTTTCTTTCATTTCATTTTTTGCCTTTTAAAGTCTGTTTTTCTGGCCAGGTGCTGGTGGCTCATGTCTATAATCCTAGCTACTCAAGAGACTGAGATCTGAGGATCGTGGTTCAAAGCCAGCCCAGCCAGGAAAATCTGTGAGACTCTTATCTCCAATTAACCACCAGAAAACTAGAAGTGGTGCTGTGGATCAAGTGGTAGAGTACTTGCCTTGATCTGAAGAGCTCAAGTCCTACAACTGACCCCGCTAAAAAAGTCTGTTTTTCTGAAAAAAATCACACTTTCCCTTGTTTATCAGCTTAAGCAAATGGACAGATGAAAATGTGATAAAAGTAAATGTTTTAGAAATTGTGCATGCCTTTCTTACTAATCACTGCTTAATGATAATTGCTTGAGTGTCATTTGATAATATAGGAACTGAGAAAAAAATCATTTATATACTTAAAACCAATTTGCTTGAAATTGTAAACTTACACTATATGTTGAGCTTTAAGTTCCCTAAATAAAAATTATGTGAGTCACATTTATTTTTTGCATCTGTAGTGGTTCTGGTTTAATTTGTACCTTTTTTTTCATTTAACTAATTGTTTTAGACAAACCATAATGTTCAGTCAGTCAGGCAATGTGATTTATGCCACAAAATGCCTTTACAAGCTAAATTGGTCATTTGCTTTATAGGTTTTAGAGTTTAGGCACCCCTGGGACCCTTAACTCGTTAGAAATTGGGCTGATAGTCCTGATTGCCAGTTAATTTTGGATGAAATTGGTAAAAGGCAAGTAGTTTAAAAGTGACTTGGAATATCCTGATAAGTTTCTTTTATGTAAAACAGATTGCTTGTTTTGCTTCACAAAACATTCTTTTCATCTTGAACTTTGAGGCAAATTTCTTGAGAAATGATTATTAAGAAATCGAAATCTTGTTATATTAGAACACATTACTTTGCCTACTGTGCTAGGCAGAGGTTTTCACCTCTGTGACAGAATATCTGACATTAAAAAAAAAAGTAAGAGGGCAATTTTTTAATTTGGCTCATGTCTTCATAGGTTCCCATTGATTGTGATGGAAAACCATGGTGGAACAGAACAAATCACATCATGGAAGCCAAAAAGCAGGAAACAGGAGGGGAGGGAGAGAGAGAGAATGAGATAACACTTGTGCTCATTTGCTCTTTCCTTTTTCTTCTTTCATTCAATTCAGGCACCAAGCTTTGGGCAGGTCTTTTCCCCTTAGTTCATCTTTTCCAGAAATGTTCTCACAGGCACACCTCAAGTGCACTTTATTATTCAACTAGTCATTTTTCAGTCCAACCAAGTAGACAATCAAAATCAAGTGTCATACCTATTTTAGTCAAAAATGATTGTGGAATCAAAATGTACTTTGTTTCATTGTATGTTTGTTAAATTAAACTTAATAATAAATGCCTACAATATCAAGTACTGAGGGAAATCTAGAGAGTCCTGAACAATGTAGAAGAAAATTAATATTTCGCTTTCCTTCATTTCTTAGGATGCAAACTTTTGTCTAGAGTGGGGAAGAAAAGAGAGGAGAGCATGGAACAAATTCTCATAACTGAGCATGATATCACTCTGTTTTGTTACCGCCTTCACAATTCAGCTTTTAGGAAAAATAATTCCTGAACTAATCAGAGACTGGGAACCCTTTTTGCCTGTCAATAAAAAGTGCAACTCACCCAATATGCCTCATTACTATTATGCCTTGATAACTAATAATTGTTAATATTGTTATACATGCCATCATTCCTTTCCATCCTTGACTGGTGATCATGAGTGGATGACCAAGGACATGAATCCTTAGAAACAAACCTCTGCAGTGCTTGTAAGAAATATGTTAAGATGTTAGCACTGTAGATCCATGTACCAATAAACTCATTTGTGGCCATAGGTGTGTGTATGTATTATATATATCTATATATATATATATATGCATAAGTCAGTCCACCTCAATCTACAAATACAGATAATTATATATTTCTAGATTTCATTTGACAAAATAGTCCTATTGTGTGAGAACAAACCAAAGGAAATCTTCCTAACAATTATAAGTATCAGTCAAGGCCTAGTGCTACATAATGAATCACTGTTGTTGAACAAAATCGCACAAAACAGCTATTATTTTTTAGATGAAGGTGTGGTTATCCTGGCTCTTTAGGTGATTGTAAATAATTCTTTTGCAATGTCCTGGAACTAGATCAGCCAACAAGAGAATGAACAGTTAAGAGGTTTCTAAGCTGTTTTGACCACAGCCTGGGCTAAATGGGGACAATATTCTTCCAAATCATCCTCTGTTATCTTGCAACTAAAGCGACTTACTGCCTCTGCTTACATTTTTTCCTCTTTTAAATGGAACAAAATTGCTGTCTTCTTTACTAAGAAGTGGTCACGTTTTCCTTTTATTTGATGGCATATAACAGTTAATCTGGTGCCAACCAGAAGACACAGTATGATCTGAGGCTCTAACAGGAAAAGGTAGTGTGCCAAGAGGTACTGAAGCCCCAGGACAGAGGAGTTCTGCAATAAATGTCGAAACAACCCTGTTTAATGAAGGGATAAGGTATGTGCAAAATGCAGTTAAGCCCAGCCACAGAGGCACATTTGTCTTGGTGGAGTCCTTTGTAGTAGGAGGGAAGGTAGATACAAGCTGTCCCTGGCTTACAACTTCTGTGAGGTCCTTGGCTCATGTTCTGTGCGGAAAAGTTTCATTGTTCTCGTAAGTTCCTTTGGTGGGTTAGGATATCGGGAACAGTGAAGAAGAGCAAGCATATGGTTAGCTTTACTTCCAAGTTCATGTTGGAATTTGCTATTTGAAAAGAAAGTGGTAGCTCTGGGCAATTTTAAGCAAACAAAAAGGAAAATAAATATACATACATACATCTATATGTTTTCCTTTATATATATGTATTTGAAAAATTTGAATTTCCATGCACATGTTCACTCAAAAATTCTATTTTCCAGCCCTACAAATCACTACCAATCTGTACAACATGGACAAGTGGACACCCTACTCATGTCCTCTGATTTGTGAGTAGCACATCTTATTTCACTCTGGCCAGTGCAGTGGTCATTAGCTACAGGTGGTCATCTAGATTTAAATTACTAAACCTAAATGTAATGTAAACTTCAGTTCTTCAGCCACATTTTCGTGTTCCATAGTTACATGCATCCATGGCTATCATATTGAAAATGCAAAAAAAAACATTTGTAGAAGGGCAAAATATTCTATCTCAAGATGTATAAAATTCCTCAGAGTATGAGTGGACATTAGAAAAAAAATATCTGTGTGGAACCACCTGAAAAATACTCTTCCGTGATAAACCTTTGAAATCGTGATGCTTTGGGAATCTTTAAATTCAGTTTTAAGAAATACAACATCTTCTAACTCCTTCTGGGAGAATAGTATTGGATATGCAGATTCTGAGAGGGTTGCAGTAAAGAACCTTGCAATTGATTAACCCAGCAGATACTCTGCAAATTGCTTGAACACACAGCCCTATTTAAAAGTCATCTATTAACTTTCCACACAACTTAACTTCCATACAACACTTATTGGAAGAATTATGTTGGAAAGGAAGTGCAAACCAAGTCATTGTAGACTGTTCACCTAGAATTCTGGCCAAAAAAAAAACACACACACACAAAAAGCCAGGAAAGATCTGAACTAGTGAACTGATCTCAGTATGCATGGTCAGGAAATATGCATCCTGGCAGGAATCAGGTTGGAGAGAATATGTGAGTTCGAGTGCCTCGTAACTGTTATGGGAGATTGTGACCCAGTACCCACTACTCTGTCTAAAAGGGACAGCTAGTTATTCAACAGATATGGAAACTAACAAATGATCTTCATTGGCATTATCTTGGCATTATCTCCTATAGTCCTGTCCACTTAGGGTTCTCTAAGATCATAGAATTTGCCTAGCCAAGTTTGTCAGAGTACAGTCTTGGTTGGATTTCTCTGTAGGCATGAGTGCAACATTAATAATGTTCTCAGCTGACACACATATGATTCCTTTATGGCCAGGCATTGGTGACTCATGCCTGTGTGCCTTGCTACTCAGGAAGCTAAGGTCTGAGAATAACAGTTCAAAGCCACCAGGGGCAGGAGAGCCCTGAATTGCTCATCTCCAATTAACTATCAAAAATCCAGAAGCAGAGCTGTGGATCAAGTGGTAGAGGGCTAGACTTTAGTTTAAAAAAAATTCACATGGGACAGCACCCAGAGCCAGAGTTCAAGCCCCAGGACTAGCACCAAAAAAGAAAAAAAGTAGTTACATAGTACCTCAGCAAACCATGGGGACGTTGAATCTCTTGCTATGGAAATAGTTCTTTTTCACTCCACAGAGCAACATTAGAAGCTTTTCCCCTTCCATTCTCTTTTTTCTTAAGTGTAAAAGTAGTACAACCTGCTTCTCTTTCCTTTCTCTTCTTCTTCCCTTCCCTCTCTCTCATATCACATACTTTTCCTTGTACTACCTCTCCACTCCTCTACTCTGCTCTCCTCTTCCTCCTTTCCCCTCCCTTCCCCTCCTCTCTTCTCTGCTCTCCTCTCCTCTTTTTCTTTTACTCTCCTTTCCCTAGTTACACAGCTCTTATGAAATCACTGAATTCTGAGTTACATCTTTCATAGTAGCCAATTTTAACAGTGCTGTGTATCAATTAAAATGAATTACTATCTGCAATTTCTCCTTAAAAATCAGCAATTTACCTTAGTGGTTTATATTTTTATTTGGATTTCATGTTATTCGAAAATAGAACCATAAGTTAATATTAACTCTATATGAGTATCTGAATTTTTCTCCTTATCTGAGAGATTTGTTCTTGCCTCAGGATCAACTATAATAAACATTAATCCTAGAAGAAAAAAAGCTTAAAAAATTTTTGCTACTCATACTAATGCAAATAACATGGGGATTCTTGTTTAGAATAGCCCTCTGTAAGCTTCAGATTGAAAGCTTAATCCAGATGCCAAAAGTGTTCAAATTAATAATGTATTTGATCACTATACTTTAAAATATAGCATGAATTAAAATATAGCTTGAATCTTCAAAAGTAAGACTACACGGTAAGAGAAAGCTAAATTGGAAAGTTTATGCCGATGGGGTAAATTTGTTCAGTAACTATGTTTGCAATATGAATTTTTTCTTTGCAATACAAATTTTGAGAGGAATAGTAAAAATTTAAATTCTTCTGTAGAATTTAATAACAGTAGAAGCCCTTTGCACATTTCCTCTGCTAAAAAACCAAAAGAGATTTTTTTAAGACATCTAATACATTTCAGTATGAAGATGTCAAATTTACAAATAAAATTCTAGCAATGGTGGCATCATTTTGGACAATATTATTTTTCAAGTAATTTTTCATATGTTTATAAAACATATTAGACACATCAATATATTCTAGTAGTATTCTTCCTACATTGTACATTGCTGTTTTATTTTATGGCACTAAAATTCAATAGAGTTTCTTCCATGATGTGCAGATTTCTGTACTTTATAATATAAAACATTGCAATCTATCCTATTCATAAATCTTTTTCAGCTTGTGTAGACAGGACCTGGATAGGTCTGTAATAAAAAAGCAAGTAGAACAAAAAGTATTTTGTTAAGGAAAACTTCATGAGGCAGCAAATATAAAAGAAAGCTAAGAAGGTAAATATGCTGTTGGTGTTAATCCAAAATTATGAAAGGAAATGTCATCTTGATGGTTTCTTTTTTGTAACCTGCTTGAAGATCTTGTGTATGAGAGTGAATTGATTGCAGGATAGGTGCTTGACTTAGAGGACTTAGGATTCATGAAAGCAAGGGTGAAGAGGCAACAGAAGGCCATCTCCTAGAATCTAACTACTCCCAACTTCTTTCACTGTTACTACTAAGAAAACATCAATAAGCAGCCTGTAATTAGCCTATTTTAAACTCAAATATCTATAATGTTTGTCAAGAATTGGATAAAACTAACATAAAACACCTACCTTCTCAGTCCTGTCAATCTCCTTCATTCAATTGTCTACTTGTAGGGCGTATTCATAGATAGTCTTCCTCAAAACATGTTCTTTAGTCAATTTCACATCCAGTATTACTATTTAGAAAATCTATATACTAAGGAGTTCCCGTTACACTGACCCCAGCAAAGTATATGCTGTTCACATTCTAAATGTCTTCATTGTACTTGGTTCACACCAAAATGATTGTTTTCTTTGTGCAGTATTGCCTGTCTTTTCCTGATAAATTATCACTTTAATCTTTTATGTCCTGCTTCTAGAGAAGTGCCCTACATCTAGCAGACATTCTTTCATTAAATAAGCATTAGCTTGTACTTAATATTGGCAAAGATGTGAATGTTCATGTGTGACAATAGAATTCAAATAAATAATAGCAATTTAATTTGGACACATACATTCACACACATACACTGATCATTTACATTAATTTTTATCAATACATATGAACACACAGCAAAGGTAACAGGATGTTTCCAGACTACATCTGGGTAAAACTCATGCTGATTTTCAGCTGAAGAAGGAGTTAGGAATTATTGCCTTGCTCATCATAATTTATTTTCCTATGAGGTTTACTGAATCATGACATTCATCTTATCGCTTATCTGTTTACAACTCTGTATTGACTTCTCACTTCAGTAAGGTTTGCCAAAAGGAGATTGCCACATGGTTCAGGTAGAAAAGAGTTTACTGGGGTTAACAAACCACAAGCCTATACCAGATGTAGGTGTGTGTACAGAGAGGGAACTAATGGCAGAGAAGATTATATAGGGAAGGGTGTAAAGAAGGTGTGACTTCAGTGTATGAGGAAGTGACCTCAGATGATAAAGAAGTGACTTCAGAGCCTGGAGAACCTCCCACTGCCCCAGGAATGCCAGTTACCTGTATTACAGGTGCTGGGTGGGGACTTCTATGGACGGCCATGGTTGAGCATGGAGAGAGAACAAAGGGGCAGAGGTCTGTGTGTGGTTTCCCACAGAGAGAAAACAAATGGGAATGTCCTATTTTTCCCAGGTAGACCTAACAATTTCCTGTATATTAAAATTCAAATACTTCAGAAAGCTTTTAGGCTTACACGATTACCATTTAATTTCCCTATTACTTCTCCCAGTCTCTGACCTTGTTTTCACTCACAACTCTAATTCTGTGCCTGTACACCGATAGTCCCATGCCTTGAACAATTGTTTTTCCACTTATGTTTTATCTGTTACTTCTCCTATATGGCTCAGATCAAATGCTATCATGACCCTTAGGGAGACATCCCAAAAGGATAAATAAAAACAGATTATTCGTCTCTCAGTATTAATGATATTAGTGTCTCACTTTAACTCTATAGCAAAAATTTGTTGAATGTCCACAATATCTAGTCCCGCTTTCATGGTGTCAGTTGTATGACTGTGTAGTTAGCTGACATTTTCAAGGGGTCAACAGCAAATATGTCTTACAAGGATGTTTTCTCTTAAAATCTAACAGGCCAAAAAAAATGGTAGGGAAGAAAGTATGTCTCAAAGTGATATTTACCCAACGTTACCACATAATTTACATACATAACAGTCCTGTAGACATACTCATTTAAGTTGGGCTCACATGAAGTCTTTAACCAGAAATGAGTGGATTGGAATTACTTCTTCGCTTCACCCAACACCCTGAGTTGTCATTGTCAGCTTTAACTATCTGCTGTGTGCCTCAAGGAGAAGAGCATTCTCCTGGAAGTTTCTTGGTTTCAGTGGCAAGATTAGAATTTCTAAAATGCCCATGTAGATATTCTCAATCTTAATGGCAACTTTTAATCTTTCAGAGTTACTTTTGTGCTACAATTTCCTTGAGTAAGTGTTGTACGAATAGGACACTGGTAAAATTATAGCTATGATATACGGCTCTTAGCACACTAGCCTGTCTGAAATTCCCAGTATTGTTCTTGGTTACTGTTCTCATGTCATATCTAGGTGGAAGTAAAACCTACTCCTAGGAATACAGGTCTTCCTTGTTAGCCTACAAAAAGAAGGGATCTAATGTACAACAGCTTCAACTCTGATTTAAGTTCCATGTTTCCTTCTGTCCTGTGCTGTGCTGATTTGGGCCTTGGCTTCTGAGTGTACCCAAGGTTGACAGGGGAGTGACAGTGGTTGGAAGTGGTTTCAGATAAACTGCATGGGGAAAGCCTGAGCTCCCCACAGTAAAGGACATCTGTGAGAGTCAGGTCAAGCTGCTCCATCGATTTCACATCTGTGCTTTCTCTGCTAGAGCATAGTAAGAGTTGCACAGAATAAACTAGAGAGGAGAAATGATCCACCTTTGGCAGCTTTAAAAATGCTTGAGATGAGGGAGGATAGAGGAGGAGGAGATGAAAAACAAAATTATCCTCTTATGTATCCTCATACCTTCAAGAAGCTTTTAACTCCTCGAAGATCTAACAAGGTGAACTTTTGCTGACAATGGTACTTAGCTTGACCTTCTGAAGCCAAGTTAGTGCTCAAAATACACTTGCTGGCATTCAGTAATTGATACACACTTGAAGCGATGACGTATCCTTCTCCATACATTTTCAGGCTCCCATTCAAAGATAATACTTTATACATTTTTTGTTGTTATTGTAAAGATGGTGTTGATATTGTAAAGAGGGCTTGCAGTTTTATAAGTCAGGTAAAAGAGTACATTTCTTCTTGGACAATGTCACCCCTTCCCTCACGCTTTCCCCGTTAAGAATGATATTTAATAAGTGAACCTAGCCCAGGTCTCTCAATCAATTCTGACAGGATTGTTAATTGGCATCCTCCATACCTCCTCATGCTGGTGGCTCCAATTCAATGACTGATAATGTATTCATTCCAATGTGAGACTCTCTATAAGGACTAACTTCACCCCTAGGGTTACCTTTCTTGGTTGCTGGTTGGGGCTGTCTATACCACCAATGAAATAAGAAGGAAAAATGTATTCCTGGAACAAAGATAACAAAAAACCTTTTTCATCCATGCTTTGCTCCTACCTCCCATTACAGATGTCTTCAAGCATATGTAGTCAGTGTAATTAGCATTTGCACCAAGGTATTGCTTCACATCTTATTTCTCAGCTCAATAACAAGTAACTTGAAGTACAGTTTACCCATCATCATTCTCCCTCGTCCCTTCCATCCCTTTCTTTCTCTTAATTTTGTAGGATATGCATTGAATTTTTGACTACATGTCCCCATTCTTCTCTTCATTCATCTATGTCCCTCCCATTGATTTTACTCCCTGCTGGTCTGTGAGTTAACCTTTCTAAAGAATTATATCATATAAGTTCTTCCCCAGAGTCTACCATATTTCAGTTAATACACTGTGTGTACTTGATACCACCCCAAAATGTATATTTATATATTAATAAATTAATTCTAGCTTACACTTATGAGAGAAAACATGCATCTTTTTGGGGGGGGCCAGTCGTGGGGCCTGAACTCTGGGCCTAGGCGCTGTCCCTCAGCTCTTCAGCTCAAGGCTAGCGCTCTACCACTTGAGCCACAGCACCACTTCTGGCTTTCTTCTTTTTGTTTATGTGGTGCTGAGGAATCGACCCCAGGGCCTCAGGCATGCAAGGCAAGCGCTCTACCACTGAGCCACCTTCCCAGCCCAAAACATGCATCTTTTGTCTGTCTGGGTTTGACTTACCTCATGTAACATGAGTTGCTGTTTCCACATCCTTCCATTTCTTTGCAAATAATGCACTGTCATTCTTTCTAATGAATGAGTAAAATTCGATTTTGTATGTAAAACACATTTTTTTCAACCCATTAATCCTTTGACATCTTATACCTGACTGTTTCATATTGCTCTTGTGTGGCAGCAGTTCTAGTTCTGACCTAGTTCTTCTGTACCAGCACTGCTATCGTGGTCATTTTATGACAACTTGCTATGTTAAATGATTAATTAATAAATCCTGCCATCACTGTCATCGTGGCCTAAATACTGAAACTGTATTAAGATAAACATTATTTTAGTCCCATTAATATTCTAATTAATCAGATCTATCATTTAGATCTTAGAGGTATATGATGGGAGAAATGAGGGAAGAGGAAAAAGAGATGAATAAGGAAAGAGAAGAAAGGAAAGAGGACAAAAATGAATGATAACCATTGTATGATCAAATAGTCTAATCAGAGTGTACAACTGAATATAATTACACATAGAGAAGCATAAATAAAAATGCAGAAAAACTTAAAGGTTCTCAAGATAGAGTCAATTACTCAGAGTGTTTGACCAACCATAGCAACATTTGTATATTAGAGTGAGCACTTTGGTCCTTGGTATTGAATCTACTGATTACATGGCTAGTTCATTGTAAATACTTTCTCTGAATTTTGATATTGAATATTAGTAGTTAACAGAATTGTTGCTGTTTTTACAAATTAATTTGGCCCTGGTGATAAATTGAGATCTGTCTCTAGAGATAAGTAATCAATCTCATTCTCACATATTTGCTATTCACAACACATTCCAAAGTCACACCGCTGGAAAACATTTCCCCACACTGCATGGGTTGTAAAGAGGATGTTTAATTCCATCTCTCTCTTGCATGGTTCACATTCTCAATAACAAGAACATGAACATTTCTGTAATCATTTAACCATTCCTAAGAATGTTGCTTTTCTTCCCTCTTAGGCTTATTTAGCTTTTTTTTTCTTTTCTTAATTCAGTGCAGAAATAATGTAGCAAAGTTTTTAGACTGATGAGCCATGGAAGTTGACAAATATTCCCAATGTTTTAACAAATATGGAAGTGCCTAGAACTGACAGTCTCTCATCAAATATTTATTTCATCCTGCACAGTAATAGCTCTGAGCACAGTGATTAAAATGGCGTTCTCTTCTTTACTGAGAGCCCAGGTCAAGAGCTATTTTTTTTTTCTCTGAAGCCTTCTTAACTTACTGGTTGCATCCTATCTGTCTGCCACTTAGATTTCCCATAGCACTCTTGTGTTTGCATCTTTTGTGTTAAGACTTGAGTTTCATCCACCATGTACTGGGTTGCTGATTGCCTTTTCTTGTCTAAAGTTTCTTTTCCTTGCCTTTTCTTGTCTGAAGTTTCTTTGCCATTGAGAGTCCTGGGGGAACCTGTAGTTGATATTTGACAATAAAGCTGCAAAAGTGGTGTTTGTTGTGAATAAGCTTAAACTTAGTCATTGAAGTGAGAATGCTCATTTTCCACATGAGGACAAGCAAAGGATGGATGCCACCACTAAATAAAAATGTGTCTATCCAAACAACCCACAGCCCAGGGTTATATTAATTATATATAGCCTGTGGATATACTAGTAGATAATAAAAATACCTTATAAATATTTGCTATAAATATTTCAATTATATATAATTTGTATATATAATTTATATTACCCTTGAGTAGATTTACCAAGGGATTTCAATTCAATACTTCAGTTTATGAGTATAATACATCTTGATCAATATCACATCTTCCACGATTCCCTCCCAGATCTCCCAACCCCACACCTTGCTTCAAGTAACCTGGTTCCATTTTCAAATATGTATATTGACTAATATAATTATATTCTTTCACTGTTTTCCTCTCTACTTCTCCTTTCCCTCTATCAATACATGTTTTAGCTACCTGGTATTCATTTTTTTGAACCGTAAACTAGTTACTCAAAGCAACAAAGGACTTACAGCATTGCAGTCCAGCCCTGTACATCCTACACTTCAGTCAATATATTTTGTCTTTATGCATATGACACTCTATAGTTTTTGTATATGTGCAACATGCAGAATGTGTGAACATGGGTTTTAGTCTGGGAAATGGTCAGAAGTCTTCTGGAGCTTTATTTATAGATTCTAGTGGGAAATAAAGTGAGACTGTAAAATATGCTGATTCTCTTTAATGTTTTCTTTTTTTAACCAGCGGTAGTGGCAAGAGGAGGGTGGGTGGCACAAGTTGTAATGTGTGCTACTTCATTAGACTACATTTTTTCTTCCTAAGGTGACTAATTGAAGAAGATGCTTCTCCTTTTAGATATATTCTTGCTTATCTTATGGAAAATGTATCACTTCATGAGATGTGCTAGTTGCTTTTATCTCTATCTGCTTAGTGCTGAAGATGTCATACACAGAAGATGCTACAAACTGAACCTCAGTTACCTGGTCTTGCCATATACTTTTGTTCTTTTCCAGGGAAAGGACCCTAGAAAATAATCTAACCTTTCCTCATCTTTAAATAATATGACCTTTGTAAAGACTGATGGTTCAATATATACAAAGTATACTTTATGGAATTAACTATTGATGGGGCTGGGAAGGTGGCTCAGTGGTAGAGCGCTTGCCTTGCATGCATGAAGCCCTGGGTTTGATTCCTCAACACCACATAAGCAAAAAGAAGAAAGCCGGAAGTGGCGCTGTGGCTCAAGTGGTAGGGCACTAGCCTTGAGCTGAAAAGCTAAGGGACAGCGCCCAGGCCCAGAGTTCAGGCCCCACAACCGGACCCAAAAAAAAAAAAAAGAATTAACTATTGATACCTAATTAGAGTTAGTATTCACTGATTTTTATATTTCTTTGTTCATTTTAATCATAAGTTTAACCACAAATGGAAAGCACATTTGAAAAGATACCTTTCCTTATATGTAAACTTTATAGATTTAGGTACCAAAAGACATTTGAGTAATGCTCTCTCCACAAGAATTCTAAGTTGCTTGTGGTCCTTGATTGGACTGGCAGTCCATGGCATAGACGCCATCTGTGTGATGACAGCAGGAATCAGAAGGTCCTCAGACCTCATCAGGTGGTGGCTGACTTGGCATAAGCCAGCAAAGACAGAAATCAGCTTCAAAAGAGCTCCAAAAGGTATCTGGCTCTGCTTGCAAGCAATGAATCTGTCAAGTGGCTTGAAAAAGATCTGTGTGACTCTTCAGTATTCCTACTAATACTGGGCCATGTACAGCCATGGTCATTACCCCTACTGAAGGAGGGTGAAATACTTCTACTGCCTGCCTACGCCTTAGCATTTTCCAAGAATCACAAACAATCTGAGATCATAAAAAAGATTTCTCAGCTCTCCAACCCAGGAGTAAAGTGATGCTTTCTTATGGATCATGGAACACCAGTGTCTCTCTCTGTCTCTGTCTCTGTCTCTGACTCTGTCTCTTTCTCTCTCTCTCTCCCTCTCTCTCTCTCTCTCTTGCTCTCTCTCTATTTCTCTCTCTGTCTCTCTCTCCTTCCTTCCCTCCCTTTCTTCCTTTTTTTCCTTTCCTTTCTCTCTCCCTCTCCCACTCCTTCCCCCTTCCCTTCCACTATGCCATCTCCTTCCCTGTCTCCCTCTCCCTTCCTCTTTCTCTACCCCTCCCTAAGATATCTGCCCATTTGAACAGGAAGTCCCTTTATATCTTCAGAGATAGGCCAGCTGCCCCCACTTCCTGCCACCTGGAGGTGGGTGGCCTTGAACCAAGGACCCATGAGTGTTAAAAACATGTATTGTGTCAAGTCCATCATCCTGTTTAACTTGGCATCACCTACAACCACTCCAACATTTTGTGAACAAGATTCCTGCCAAATCAGTATGCCTCTGATTCAGTTTCACTTAACCTATCATCTCTTTAAGTGCTTTCATGATGCTTATACTGACAGTGTACCCTGCTTCATTTTTTTTGTTACACTGTCTTAAGCTTTTTCTTTCTGTCGAAGAGATTGAAAGCTACGAGAGTCATTTCAAAAACTTTTCAGGCTCTGCAGTGGCATTTTCAGTGGGAATTTGGCAAGGGCTTATGTGTGAATGAAGACAAAGAAAGCCAGTGAGCAGTCGAAGGCCTGCGATTGAGCGTCTGCTTGTCCACATGTCAGAGAGGAAATGTGCAAAACTTCCTTCAACTCCTAACAGAGTATGTCTGCCTGAGCCCAATGAGGTCTGATGCATTTGAGGAATTTAAACAGGGGAGGGAGGGGAAAAACCTACAGCTTCAATGCCAGCTTGTCTGGAAATATTCTTCATTAACAACTGTGGGTAGTTACCACCCTTCCTTTGCTGCCTCCGGACAGAAAGTGGAAGATATGACACAGGTTGTGTTTACACAGTGCCAAGCATCTGGGTTAAATTCAGTCTTGGTGTTTTGATCTCATATAGACATAAAGTTTTTTTTCCTCTTTTTTCTTTTTTTTCTTAAACCATCTGGGAAGCTGACATAATCTGTGTCAGTGAGGATAGTACAATCGCTGGTCTGTGGAGATTTTTACCAGGTCATAAAATTTTCACCAGCCTTTTTCTCTTTGATGACTGGTTTGTCATTACTTGAAAAACTAAAATTAATGCATCTTCTCTTTCTATAGGAAACTGTTCATGATTCTTCTTGGGATAGATGTTTTAGAAATGAGATCTTTAATAATCATGATCAGAAGAATGCATTTTTTGTTAGTTTTTGGATGATTTTCTATGACCAGCTGCACTTTGTATGTCTTCACATATCTCAGAAAACACAAAAGGACCAGAAGATGCAATAATAGATAAATTAAAGAATACAGACTTGGGACTATGAAAACTCTTGTTATATAAATCAGCTCTACCTTAAGGTTTTACACTAGTGAACTAATCTCTTGTGCCATAGTTTTTCTCATAAGTAAAATGTGGTTACCTGTATCATGAAATTACATAACAGAATTGGTCTATGATTAAGTTCTATGGTAGATGCTCAAAAACGCGCAAGCAACTGCTATTACTTCTATTTTTATTAAAATGACAATATCAGGAGGAATATGAAAAGTGTAAATGTCCTAGATCCCTTGATCTATTGTTAGAAGTGGGCTTTTATGATGTAAAAAGGATACAAAAGAAAGACCACTGGGCTAAGCTGCCTTTCCAGTTAGTTCTGTCAGAACTGGTTGTGTTGGCCTTAGGCAGGTCAGTTTCTTTGTTTGGGTTTCATACTTTTTGTTCTTAATCATGAACAGGTTAGATCTGTATCTAAGATTCCCTTAATCTCTATTATCAATATGTCAGTGGTTTAGTACAGCTAGAGTTCAGACGGATACATGAACACAATTCTTCCTAAATCCCAGTTTTGGAATCTATGCCCAATCAAGATTAGGTACTAAAATAAAAGATAAAAGCAAAGGGCCATTGTATTGAGCCTCTTATGAGTCATTATTACCACATTTAATAACATATCACTTAGAGTTTGGTTTCCTCAGATATTTTCTTTTTTGTGTGTCATTATTTTTAAATTCTATACTACAGTTTCCTGTCTTCATATTGACTTTCATAATCTGATATGGATTTTTATTTTACTACAATTTTGATTTGATATTTTGTGAGGAAATGTCAATAACTCCACTCTTTACCTTTATTTGTGGCCTTTTGAAAGACATGGGAACAAGGCAATAACTCAGTCTGAAGTTTATAATGTGTGTGTCTTAGTTTTATAAGGTTCATTGATACGCACACACACGCACACACACATACACACACAGTTTCCCTAATGTTTTGTCTTGTGCATGGTCTCAGACAGCAGAACTGATTAGTGTTCATTATTTCTTACAAGGGAGGACACATCCAGTGGGAATGTGTTCTGCTCCTAAAGGTGATGATTTACTGTGTCTGAGTGGCAGGACATAAAGCCCATTGTGGATATTTCCTATCAACTGCTTCCATGGCTTCAGTCACCAAGTCGTTGATGCTTGTGTTTTGGTACCTATATTACTATGTTGGGATTTCTCTTCCCTCCAGTGAATTAGGGGGTGTTTTTAATTCTATGTTTAGAAATGTTCAAACATGTTTGCCCTGGCTGATATTGTAATAATTCCCCAAAGAAAGCTTGTATTTGGGGCTTTTTATTTTAACATATTATTTGTTTGGATGCATTATCTTCCCTTCATCAGCTTTCAAGCACATATTGATGAACTAATGTGAAATGTGTTCCAGAAATCTGGTTAATATTTGAATGATGTTATTCTTCTGGATAAAATCTATGTTTGTGTTCATGGCTAGAATTGAATTTTGTGTCAATTCAGTGTAAGTAATTTATATGCATTAAGTAGAGAAAACCTGCTTATAAAATAAACCAGTAATCATTAAATATAAACATATGTAAAGTTAAACATAAAATTGAGAGGATTATCTCTGATAGTAAAGCCATTCAATTTTTGCATATAGGAATATCTGTCTGTAATACCAACCTTTGGAGATTTTTTTAAACATGGAAAGAAATAAAATAAAACAAAAGGAGCATAATGAAAACTAAAAATTTGCTAGCTTGGAGACAGACAGTCTATTATTATGGCAGGGGAGTAGCACATAGTCCTCTTTTTAGACTAAATTGAAAATGTTTGTTAAATTGAAATTAATACCAAGTGTTGCTCCTACATGTCTCTTTCAAATGTTATTATTACTATTTTGCCAATCGTTGGAAGTTTCCGTGGTATCAATGAATGTTAATTTGACTATGTCTTTGATACACATTAGTCAGAGAGATAAACTCAAACACATGTCATCATTACGCCATGTATTTTAACTAAAATTTATCACTATCAGTTTTTCTTTTCCATAAGTATAACTAAAATATCTTTTGTATTTTAATTTGGTTTTTGGTATTTTGATGCCTTTAGTGTTCTTTGCTTTTATGAAGAATGTTTCTATATGCCACCTTCTAATGGCCTAGCTTTATCCCATTTACTTTTTCTTAAAATAATGACTAATCTACAAATATATCAGAGGGTTAACCTACAGTTGCAATTAATTTGCCAAGAATCAGCAAAGTGATAAAGCAGCCTATTTTCTCATATTAAATGGACTCATGTGGAGATTTCATTCCCAATGTGACTACATGAAGATTCATTCAGAGAAACTGCTTAATACAACCACTCTCATTTTCAGTACATGAATTGCCTCCAAATTGCCATGGTCTTCTCCATCCCAAGTCTTTTCCATCCCAGTCATCAGGATAGATAGGAGAATTGAAGCACAAGTTCCTTCTGTTATATACCACTGGAATAATCTCAGGCATCTAGCCACATCTGAGTGAAGGGAGGCCGGGAAATACAATCCAGATCGGTGCCTAGGAAGACATAGAAAGTGTGTATTTGTTCTCCAGCAACTTGTATTTACCCATAATGCTATTCTCCCCCTATATATCCATCATACATAGCATGTGTGGTTATTCTCAGTCTTTCTTTTGCTTTGATTTTTTTTTTTGAGATTTTGGAGTTTGAACTAGGTAGGTGCTTTCTAGGTAGGTGTTCTACCACTGAGTCATACCTCCAACTATTTTTCTGCTGTTTATTTTCTAATATGATCTTGCTCTTGCCTACTAAGCCACAGTCTTCTATTGCATATTCTCTACTGTCCTTGGGATAACAGTCACTTGCCACCACACCCACCTATGAGTTGAGATGCATGTCTCATAAACTTTTCGTCCAGGTTCACAACAAATCCTGATGCACTTGAGCTTAGTCTCTCAAGTAGCTAAAATTACAGGTATGAAACGTGACACCAGAATGTTCTGATAATTTCTATTTTACACTGCATGTCTTATCCTGGCTGGTTGGATTTATTTTTGCTTGCTAAAAATTAAGAAGAAATTCGATGTGGGAAATACTAAAAAGCCAAACGAGGTGGTACTTTGTCATACATTAGTCCTTTGCATGCCACCAATGCTTTGCATTAAAATAACAAATACCTGGGTTAAATAGTGCAGTTTGCACACAAAATTTATGAGGGAAAAATTTTAACCTGGTTAAATAGTAAATCTGAGTCTTGGTGGCTAGTGAATTGATTATTGAACAGAAAAATGAGTGGCACTACTGAAATAATCTCTATGTACATTGACAAAGAAAAAAGTCTAAGAATAATCAAATTTTCTGTAAATTTTAGTTTTCAATTCTTTCAGGTATATTTCAATGCCAAAATACATTGCATAAATTTTCTGTTAATAGCTTTAATTGGTGTCCCAGTCTATGGTAAAGACATTGACAAACAAAGGATAAAGTCCAGAGTAAAGCAAATGGAAACTGCTTGATACACAATAAGTGCTTAATAACTCCTGCATGTTGTTACTATTTTATAGTCAGGGACTACTTTTTCCTACTCCATTGCTTATTTTATATGCAAATTTTAACTGAATAGCTTATTTGCATTTAACACACCAGGATGAAAATAGGTTTGTGGTACATGGCCTCTCCATGACTTGGTAATCTGACCTTTGAATGGGAAGAATGTCTCTGCCACCTGATTGGGAGAGGTCTTTCAAAATCAAATCAAGATATGCCTGTAAAATAGCTCTGAAAACCTAGGGTTAATAGCAGTATTCAACAACTCCTAGCCTGGTATACCTAAGTCACAGGGCTAGTAGCAAGAATAAAGAAAGGAAGAGAAAAATGACTATGTTCCTTTTGTAACTCACATACAACCATAAAGACCACCTTATTTAGAATCACTTCTTGTTTATTGCGTCTTACAAGATAAAGAGTTTAAATGAATGAGCACTTACTATTTTCAGGGACAATTTTAATAATAAAATAAAATAAGAAGTTGGGATGATTGTCAAAATAAGAGTAGGTATTCCTATCGATATCATGGTATCAATATTGATATCATGAGGAAACCTAGTTTTCCCAGCACTATTTATTGAAGAGGCTCTCATTCTTCTGGGCTATGTGTGCAGTTCCTCAATTGACTATTAAATGGCTATAGTTCTGTGGGGTTATTTCTGAGACCCTATTCTGTGTAATTGGTCCTGGCCGGTTTTTGTGTTGGTACTAAGCTGTTTCTTTACTATAGCTTTGTAGTAGAGTTTAAGTTTGCATGTTATGCAACTGTATACAAACACGTTAACTAAAATAAGGTAGATTCAAGGGAGGCCTAGAATTGTTTAGAATGACAAAGACAAAGGTCAACCAAACACACACACACACACACACTCACACACACACACACACACACACAAGGAAACAAGTGTTTCAGAGGGGATGGAGTGGTGTCTAAGGGAAAGGTGTGGGTAAATGAAGAGAAGAGGGTGACATTGTAGTCAAGAGTCCAATATATATCCTATAAAATTAAGAAACATGAGAGGGGAAGTAGGTATAGGAGTGATGGGTGAGCATGTTGATAGAGATGACATTGATCGAAATGCATTGTGTTCATAAACTGCTTTGTTACCTGGCAACTCTGTTGTATAACTACTTAAATATAATAATTAAAAAAGAAAAATTCAAGTTTCATGTCATTTACTTCATGAGAATTTGGAATAATTTCCTCCTATATTCCTATAGTCATCCTTTTAGTTTCTCTTCTCAGATGTGTGTCTACACTGATAGCTGGATTCTTTAAATGTCCAAGTTTGAAATGTCCAGGTTATTACACCTTGACACTTATTTAACATTATTCTATGTACTCTTTATTGATATCACAGTTTCTGGCTGATAGAGAAGGACTATGTTACTCTAACACTTCCTTTACAAAGAATGAAACAAGAGTTAAAAGAAATGCACAGCAGGTCAACATAAAATTTATGGGACAAATGGATGTTCCCATTTTAATACTGCTTCTTCGATTTCCTGCCTGGTTATTAAACATTAATTAAAAACAATCAAGTAAGTGCTCACACAAACCTGATTGCCAATAAGTCAATATAAAATTCTGTATATTTTACCTTAATCGTTGATAAATGTGTTCATTTTCCTATTTTTCTACTTTTTTTTCAAGCTATTGGTAGCTTAGAAAATCCTCAGCATTATCAAATTTGGGGCCCTACACTTTGCTCTTTAAAACTATTCGCTCCTAAGCTGGGTGCTGGTGGCTCACACCTGTAATCCTAGCTACTTCGGAGGCTGAGATCTGAGGATCACGGTTCAAAGCCAGCCTGTGCAGGAAACTCTGAGAGACTCTTATCTCCAATAAACCACTAGGAAACCCGGAAGTGACACTGTGGCTCAAGTGGTAGAGCACTCGCCTTGAGCTGCAGAGCGCAGGGACAGTGCCCAAGCCCAGAGTTCAAGCCCCACGACCGACAAAAAAAAAAAACCTATTCACTCCTGTCTGGCAGCCATACATCCAAATAGAATGCGCATAGCCACTCACTTCATGAGATAGCTAGGCAAACCATTTACGTAGTTGCAATACTGAAGCTGCTGCTGGCTCTGAATTATGTCAGAGGAGCTGAGAAAGTGGAAGAGGTTTGGAGATTTTTTATCGAGGATTGGAAGAGAATTGGCAGTGAAAAGAAATTTTCTAGGGCTTATATTTACCATGCTTGAGTTGTTTCCAACCCAGTGAGATATCTGAAAGAGTCATGCACACTATGACAAAGCCCTACATGTCTCAACATTGTGCCTGTCTCTACAAAGTCATAGCCTTGTACTCAGCCCAGTCATACTCTTGGCTGGCCACATTGTGATTCCTGCAGCACACACTTGAGAGTCTTCATACCCTTTCTTGGAAAGTTATACTTTGTTCTTGATTGCTGCTCACTTCACTCAACTTGAAAGGACCATACAGCTCCATGTGATTAAAAATCACTCCCTATCTACGTCTGTTATTCTCTTACTTTCTTTTCTTGATTCATTCCTCTTTATCTGATGCTACTTTTTATTTTACTCATTAGTTTATAGTTTACTGCTACAGCATCCAAATTCCATCAGGCAAGGTCTTTCCCATGTTATCCATTCTACTCTCGTTGCTCAAATAAGTTTCTGCTACATAAGAGATGATTGATGGGCTGAGTTAATGAATGAGACAATGTATAGGCTGATTCAAGCAACAAACTGGATTATGCACATAGAAGAATTTATAAAGTGTAAAGCACTAATAAAGTCTCCACTCAGCCTCTGTGATATCACACAAGAATAGCTAAACTGAAGTTCAAGATTAAGCTCAAATGAATACTTTGCCATTTTGCAAGGTGCTTTTAAAAAAGTATGTAACTTCTCTGGGTCTTATTTTCCTTCCCTGTTATGTGAGAATAAAGAAAAATAGAGAATTTGTGTGTATTTGTTGATTTCCAAAGTAATATGTGATTGTCGCATATGTGCCTAGAGTAGAACAGAAAGACTCTGTGACTGTGCGAAATCCTGATCTCCTGTAATTAGTTATATAAATCTAAGGTGGTGGGTATGACAATGTATTCTACTTCTGTTGTTAGTTTCCCAGATATGGAAAGAAACTTCTTAAAGAAATAAAAGAATAATGCCCAAATCAGAAAAGCTGAAATGTCAGGTAACTTTATATGTTACTGGTGTCATCACAATGCCAAACTTAATTCCGTAAAGACATTTTGTCCTGAAATTTGTTTCAGGATATTTTTCAGAGGTTAACCAATTCCTTGGAATTCTTCAGCCTCACAGAGCCTGTGACAATCTCTGGCCACTTTGGTTCAAGTCAAGCCATGCATGAATTTAACCTTCTTCATGTTATTTGCTCATGCTCAAAGCGCTGCATTAATCAGAGAAGGAGGCTTCAATCTTGGGCTTGTTCTCAGAGTCTCTGCTGCATTGTGTTGCCTTTGATGAAAGGCTTAAAAGGCCGAGAACAGGAAATTCACTCTGATTTCATTGTTCTCTTTGAGCCGTTCTTTCCTTTTAGGAACAATGGTAGTTTTCCCAAAATGACGAATAATCACTACTGTTTATTGAGCGTTAATTCTGTGCCAGGCACTGCACAAACTACTTTGTACACATCTTCACCTTTCATCCATACACCCGTCTTCTGGAGGAGATTTTATTAGCCCCATTCTACTGCGGAAGAAACTGAGATTGTAAGAAGTGAAATAAAGGTTTTCTGACCACCAGCGGAGAGGAACAAAGCTGGAGAAGACTGTGGCTGCTGCATGGCTCACCCCTGAATTAGAGAAGTGAAAAGTGCAGTAGGGGGAGAAGTCAATGACTAATCATTCCATGATTTCCGTGTTCACTTCTGAGTCCTGCCTAAACCCTTGACATCAAAAACCCCAACACTTTCACTTCCTCCATGGTACCTGGACATATCATTTTCTGTGTTGTTCTCTGAGATTTTATTGCCTCATTTTATAAAACAAAAAAAAATGCTTAGAAGAATTGATTTGAACTGATGGTTTGGAGCTCAGGGATAAAACTTCCAGCTTTGGTTTGGGTTTGGGGTAATGGTTGTCCTGCAAGTGAACTGCACTTCTATGTGATTGAAATTAGCCTTGAGATAAAAGCCACAGGCTCTGGAGTCAAGGGAGGCTTCACCTCAAGTCCTTGCGCTATAATTCTGAGCTTTTGCAAAACCTCTCAGTTATTTGCTTTCTTCATTCGTTGAATGTGAAGCTTTCATTTCACTGGCTCATCTTAAGAATTAAGGGCCATAATGTATTTCCATAGAATTGTTTTGAAGAATTTTTTCAATAAAGTATGTGACATATTATGGTTTAGGAAATGGAACTTTTAATGATGCTTTTAAGGAGAATCAGGACTATAAGATACAATATCATGTATAAATAAGTAGATGTTGGTTGATTATTCATCTGGAATTCTACCTGATTTCAAACAGGTTTAAGGCTGTTTCATTCTTAATTTACCTGATGACTGTCCTGAAAATAAATTATTGCCTTTTATTATTTGGGAATATTAATCTCTGTAGCCTGCCATCACCTTACATTTCCTTCCTACATTTTTTCCCATTACTTTCAAAAACAAAAAAATTAAACCTGCTTCAGTTTAACAAATTAGTCTCAAACCAATAAGCATTTTTACAAATGTCTCCTGCTCGAAATTCACTATTCTGTCAGCCATTTATTGTAAAACTCCAACCACACTCAAATCTCCTTTTCCCTTCTCTTCTGTGAACTCAACCAATGCTAATTGACCATAAAAAACAAATGACATTTGTTGTTTTTCTTCAGCTGGTCTTATTCATCAGATTGTCTTCTGTTTTTACACACTTGAAAAAAAAACTTACATTTACCTATCAAGATAGTAGGCAACTTTCTTGATAGTTTATATATACATATAACATTTCATAACTTGTAGATAAGAAATTTCTTCTTTACATAATAGATGTGCTAAAACCCAGATACTATGCCCAGTCTAGTATTTCTTTTTTTGAAAAAAATTGTAGTCAAACAACATTATTTTCTGTAATGTTTATTAAATAATTTATCTTCATCTACTTAGCCACTTATATCTTTATTATTAGAATTAACTTAATTCGCCAAATCATTTTCTTCTGCCATTAAAGACATAGTCCTAATAATAAAAAAACATTTTTAGTCCCAGTTTTCTGAAGGTAACTGTTGTTAGGATAATGAGTTGGTAACCATAACAAAAACTTATGCTTCCTCTATTCAGATAGCTCTAACCTTGCCTCAGACTGAACATGTCTTCAACAAAAGACAACAAAAAGTATTCAATTCTTGATAAACCAGTTTTATACACCTACAGATGATTCATAAAAATTCTTAAACTAATATCAATTTTATCAAGCTTCTAGATTTCAATCATTAGTTTGATCACATTGAGATTTCCAGGACTGAGCTTAACATGATCATGTTCTGGGTTAGTGACCTTAACATTTCGATGTTGTAGGTATTGTGGTACTTGCCTATAATTACAACCTTTGAGAGGCTGAATCAAGACAATTGTAAGTTTAAGGCCAAACTGTGTTTTAAATTATCACCCTAACTTAAAATATATATATATATATATGTGTGTGTGTGTGTGTGTGTGTGTGTGTGTGTGTGTGTGTGTGTGTGCATACATATATAAATAAATATCTATGGGTATGTCTGTATACTGAGTGGTTTAGTAAATGCTCAGAACATTACATATGATTTGGACATATTGTTCTCAGATAACTTGATAGAATGAATAATTCAATATAAATTTTATATTCTCACATAAATCTTCCCTTATTCTTCCCTCTGAAAAAGAGATTCTCTGAAATCTAGCACTTTGGCGTGTTTAGCCAGGCAATTCAATAACATGAGACATTTTGACACTCCCAGTCAATGAATAATGGTTGAGTCTAGACAGAACTTGAGGAAACTGCAGAGGAGCCAAGGCATTTCAATCATTACAAGAGTTGTTTGCATAGCTCCAACCTTCTATAGAGCACAAGAACTTTCCAAGGACCCCTATTTAAATAACTACCATGTGAATATAAAACCTTAAACAGCTAGTCATGGAACCAAAGAAGTCTTGGTAACGAATTAGATCCACTCTTTGCCTGTATTCCTGAAAATTCTCCTTTTGTGGCCATCATTTGTGTTATTTCTTATTGCACCAGTCTTCCATGCTAGGCTGCAACTTGTTTAAAAAAAACCACTAAACTAATGTGTTTATTTTTTTTCTCCACTCTACCCCCTCCATCTCCAAGGTGCCTGATGCATGATAAATCCTTAGTAAATATTGTGAGAGAAAAGACAAGGCAGGGCAAGAAGGAAGTAGTGTTGCATTGACTTAGCACAGCCTGTTGCACACAAAGGAGGTGGTACAGTTTGGTTTCATCGTTGACCTCCGCTATCTTAGTGTGCTTGTGCTATTTCAGATTCATCCTCTCCATTTCTGAAACCTGTTCCCCATCCCCAGGGGCACTCTTCCATTACTATACCATAGAAATAATCAGATATTTTTACCCAGGAAGGCAACTCAATGTTACACCATCCCTGTAGTCTTTATTCTTAATCCTTAACACAAAAGTGTCAATCATTAACAACAGTAGTTGTAGTAATGGAGAGATTTCTCAGCATACAACAACAACCAAACCAGCATACCATAAAACTGTCTATCCTATATAGAAAAAAAAATTGTATTTATCCAGGTGGTCAGTATATATACCTGACAAAATTAAGACTTATTGATCATCTGTTGTGTACTGGACTTATTATACTAATCAGTATGACCATTACTTGAGAAAATAAAACACCATATATACCTGGAAGAGAAGACTTATTTGTAGAGAAGGGAGAAAGTAGGGTCTTCTTTTTTTAAATCAGTTTCCAGGAGGAGGCATAATAAGGGATGCTAAGCCATCATTATTGAGTGAAAAGTACAAATACAACGTTTCTTATTTTTTATTATCTTTAAGTGGTTGTACAAAAGAACTAAGACTTCATAAGGCATTGAATCAGCTCTGAAAGCAACTTATGGAAATCTCCCTCTTCCTGAGTCACCCAGCAAAAGTGCATCAAACACTTTCTGCGGGATACTGTAAGCCCTGGGGACATGCAGATGAAAGAAAGTTCCTCCCTAAAGAAGGTCACAGTCTAGGGACAGACAAGAACAGGCAAATTAGCACTAATAATACAGTGATAAGTAGAGGGTAGACTTAAGCAAAGGGTACTATGGCAACACCAAGGAGGGGCACCTAACTAAGCCTGAGGCATTGGGAAAGGCTTCCAAGAGAAGACAACATGGGGTGAACGGGAGTAAGTCAGGTGAGAGGGTGTGGACAGAATGGGCTCTTGAAAACTAGCAACAGTGGATGAATTCAAAAGCTCAGGGGTGAGAGAGACCAGCACATGTAGTGGTATCCACAAATCAGCCTGCAAAGCAAAGACATACATTTTGGGAGGTGGGGATCTAGCTCCAATGAAGTAGCTCAACAAGCATGGTTATGAAGGACATATTGGGGAAGCCATGATATGATGACTGTGGCTTTACAAAGTTGCTTTTGATGATGAAGCTAAATGATGGGAAAGATGAAGAATGACATAATGTGTACATTTGTATTTGCAGGATTTTATGTTTTAATGTCAATATTACCCTTCACACAGATTTTTGACTCTTGCTAAGATATACACAAAGCAGTGGCAAGTAGATTATAAAATCAAATAAATGGAAAATTAGGACAGGGACATGAAATGATTTCTGAAATGAAATAGAACACAGAAATTATACTCTGTATTTCTAATAAAGAGCTAAGAGCAGACCAATTTGGCTGCAGGCTTCCTGGGAATCAATGATGTACATTATATTCAAAGGATCAACACATTTGTCAGGAGACAGTTTTCCTGGTACAAACACTTGGGTGACTATCTTACTGAAGAATATCATTTACAGGAGTCAGCATATTTTAATAGAATCAAATATCCATGGGAACGTTTACATTGTGTTCTCTTTAATAGCTTGAGGAGCAACAAGCATACGAGGACAAATAGATATTGCTTAATTGTGAGTGAATGGATGGGTGAGACTAGGAAAGCAGTCACTGGTTAGAGTATTCACCATCCAGGACTGACTAAAATCAGTGTAAATGTAGACCAGCAAGATTTACACCATTTCATCTCTGCCATTTCATCTCTGAGATCAGTATTTCAGCCACAATCATTCCCTAAGAACAAACCATCACATTCAAATTTCCTATCCTGTAGACTAGAAAAAATGCCTACCTGAGAAGCCATCGAGGAAATCTAAATAACCCTGAATCTAACATAGTGATTAGTGTTAGACTGATTATACATAGAGAGAAGCACATCAGAATTTGTTTACAGAGGTTTCTATCAATACTCTAAATATAGGACAAAACCAATGTTCTGAAAAGCAACTTAAAAAAAAGTAAATCATGTACTGTACTTGATTTCCAACATGTTAGCATAATTTAAGGGTCTTTGTTAAGCTACTGGACTGGATGAATTGGATGAACAGCTTCATCTACATAGATTCCTCGAGAAATACACCAACCAAGGCTTTGCCCAATATTCGGTTGTATGAATATTAATTCACACATTCCTGGCAGGACAGCAATTTTTTCCTCAAATCCAAGTTTAATTCCTAAGCCAAATGTAGCCAGATGTACCTTTTGAGAAATAAGTTAAAGTCTACTTAGTACAGTCGTATACAGAAAGAAACTTCTTTACTGTCTATAAATAAAAAGTAAATATAGCAGCAGGTAGAACCAAGATACCACTAAGAAAACACACATCAGATGTATTGTAAAATTGTATTGATCTGACCAGAACTTTATTCTGACAAAATTTAAAGAACATGTGTCTAGCTACTCAGTGGACTTACCAGTCACAGTAAAGTTAAGCTCTGTAAAACATTAATGAATGTGAAGTATTTTATTTTAAAATAGTAATCCATAACCCTTCTTCAAGGCAAATGTTATTTAGAATGGCCAGTTTTCTGAAAAAAATCAGCTTAGTTGATAACAATTAAAGTTATGTCATATGCTTTACAGGAAGGTTCACCTTTTATTGTTTGCAGAAAATGAATAGAACACTACTGGTAAAAAAGGAAAAAGAAGCAGGAGGAGGAGGAGGAGGAAGGAGGAGGGGGGGAGAAGAGGAGAAGAAGGAGGAGGAGGAGAGGAGAGGAGGAGGAGGAGGAGGAGGAAGAGGAGGAGGAGGAGGAGACCACCAGCTCTGAACATCCATAGCCTTTCTTCAAGGCAAATGTTTTTTAGAATGGCCAGTTTTCTTAAAAAAAATCAGCTTAGTTGATAAAAATTAAACTATGCTATTAAACTATAAAGATTAACCTATAAAAATTAAACTATAAAAATTAAACTATGCTTTGCGAGAATACTCATCTTTTATTGTCTGTAGAAAATGAACAGCATACTAGTGGTAAAATAATAATAATAATAATACCAGATCTGGGCATCAAAAGAAGGTTTGCAAGAATGGGGTGCCGAGATTCAGGTTTCATTAGTCTCAGGGAAAAACTTCCCTCTCACATTGAGCTCATTCACTAACAGAGAAAATAAGATAAGGAGAAGATTTTTCATGGTCAATGATAAAATAAATTTTGGTTATGTCAAGTTCTAGTGAGTCGTCAAAATGAAAATGTCCAGTTACTAATTAGATATATAAATCTTGTCTTTAATAGAGAGGTCTGGGATGGGAATTGGTAATTCAGGAGGTATCATTTAGATTTAAATCTATGGCAATGTCTTGGAGGGAAATTTGTACATCATTATTAAAGATTGAGGATGACTCTGCTTGGGAAAGAGGAATAGGTTGTCTCTTTTCAAGTACAGCTCAGCTCTAAAGTGATACCACAAGCCTGGTTATTACAAACAGTAATATCAACTCCTGATACCAGACCAAGAAAAATTTGAGGTGACATTCTCAAACGCCAGTTTGATCATGAAGTAGGAACAAAAATCAAAGGAAGGGAAAGGCATTACTGAGAATTAGTAATTGTCGCATTAAAATTAGTGGTTAAAGGAAGGTTCATTTACATGAAGTTTGCATTATCAAGTTTAAGCAATGCAATGGAGTCTCATGGCACACTTCATATATTCTGCAAGGTCAAATACGATGTCTCTTTGGGAATTCTAAGGATCATAGTTCCCCAGGAAGACAAAACTCATGGAGTCACCATAGTTTTATGTTTTGTTTTGTTTTGTCCCCATCTATCAACCCTAGTAGACCTTCCTTTTAGCCCCTTTCTCTACTGAGTACACAAGGGGTTCATTTCTGGACTATGTAATTCCTGGAAATTTATTCATGCATTTGTGGTTCATTAGATTTTTCTTTTTTAATAAGTTTTTTTGTGAAATACTGTACAGAAGGGTTACAGTTACATGAGCAAGGTAATGAGTATATTTCTGATTATGTTCTCTGTTCTAGAACAGAGATCAAACAAGATGGAATCTTAGCATCCTGAAACATATTTTATTTAAATGGACTTCAGTTTTAGATCAATTATGTTTGTGGAAAATTAAACAGAAAACATAAAGATTGGCCCTTATACCCCTTGCAACTATGCCTTTCTCAGTTTTCAACATCTCCCAGAGTGATAGAAGATTGTTATAGTAGATGAACCTACATTGACACAAAATTAACACCCATAGTTCTTACCTCACATTAAGACCTACTGTTAGTGTTGTACATTCTAAAGATTTGGGGAAAAGGGTAAATACATCTGTTATTTTATGTTATAGTGTGGTTTTACCCACCTCAAAATCCTTTGTATGGAGCTTAATTTTACTGAAATACAAAAGTAAAAGATATAGGAGGTAGGTAGGTAGTTTGGAGAAATAGTTGGATAAATAGATCTAGGGAGATCAATCAATTAAAACTAGGAAAACAGATGGATGATAGGTAGGTAGGTAGGTGGTTTGGTAGGTAGATAAGTAGACAGACAGACAGACAGACAGGCAGACAGGCAGGCAGGCAGGCAGGCAGGCAGATGATAGATAGATAGATAGATAGATAGATAGATAGATAGATAGATAGATAGATAGATAGATAGATAGATGGATAGATAGATAGATGGATAGATAGATAGATGGATAGAGGGACAGAGGGCAGAATGAAGAAGGGGGAAGAACAGGGAATTGCAGAAGACAGGGGGGAAGAAAGGGAAGGAAAATTGCAGACAGTAAACAATATGCTAAGCAAGGACATAATGAAAGCTAGGAAGTGAGGAGGGTCATATCATGGCTGTCACACAGAAGGACATTTGAGCAAACAGTGGGATAATGTCAAGGAGCTATTAACATAAAGAATATAGGAAAAACTATTTAGACAGAATAAATAACAATTGTGCGGCAGAGTGTGTTTTCTAAAGCTGTACAGAATAGTATATTCCATCCAATACGCTCTACTTCTAATGTGCCATTGATGCTTCTCCCTTGACTCTGGGCAGATCTTTGTTAATACCCCACGAGCAAAGGTGATGCTATGACCTTTGGGACTAGGTCATAAAGTTGCAACTCAACTCTTTGCTTTGAAATAGCTGCTTTTATTATCCAGTTTCTACCTTGTGATCAAGGTCAGATCAACTGGTGAACAAAGCAGGGTATTCCAGCCTGGAGCTTAAAATGAGTTCTCAGCCCATTGCCAGCATCAACCAAAGACCATATGCATAAAGGTGCCTCAAGACAATACCATTGCCAATGGGAGAGTCACCTTCATCCTTTGAGTCATGCTAGCTGAGGGTTCACACGGATATGGTGTAACATAAACAAGCTGTCCCTGTGGTACTCTGCACAGATTTCTGATCCAAGGAGCTCAAGAACACAATAAAATTGTTCTGTACCATAAACTTTGCAGGTGATTTGCAATGCAACTATAGTTAGCTGTGACTAGTTCTAAAGCTTTCAGGCAGGAATCAATATTGGAATGTTAATAATTATAGCATGGCACATTGCAACTATAGAACAGAACTTAGACAGAATATAGGCATGAAGACAGAAAATCTTATAGTACAGTCTATATAGGGCTTTGTCAGTAATAGAAAGTTGTAGTTTTGTCTTTGTTTTTGAACATAACAGTGACTCATCAACATACTAATACAGAGACCTAAATGTCTGGTATAGAATACACTTTAGTCCTGGAACAAGATGATATGCATTCAAGCATACATTTGTTAATTATCATATATGTTTTCTTGGAAAGTATGTTGTTTTTGTATTCTCTGATTTGTCACCCACAAAGTAGAAATGAAAAGTAACAGCTACTAATTCCTTTAGTTGTTACAAAGCTCAAATGATGTGAAATCAGCAAAGAAAGCAAAACCACATTCCAGGTTTTAAAAAAAATTGGGGAAAACATGATCTGTTTAAATTGACTGATTTCTAGGTGGATAAATTATATGCATCAATATTTCTTTCAAAATAGATTTTCCATTAGCTAATTGCATGATGGCTGGCTACACAGAATTATTAGCTGACTTTAAATATGCACATCCGATACTTGACTTCAGGTTAATTGTCAAATAAATGAGGTGACACATTGGATAGATAAATGGAAGATAAAACTTGCAAATTCTATGGGAAAAAGGATGATATCTCTATGGAGTCTAGGAAGACAAAAATAAAGAGGGCACTTTCATTATTTGCCTACAAAACCCACTGCACCTCTTAGTAAGCTCAAGATATGATGAAGTCAGTGCGCAGCTCATATCAAACTGGGGTGCTGACCCAAAAAGCTGAATGTAGAATTTCAGTGATCTGCATTGGACTGTAAGGGCTCCTTTTGATTAGGGAGACTTACACAGGTTAGGACCAGAGAAAACTGAACAATACTATTTTCCCCAAAGCAATACTGAGCAAAGCAATTAATTAGTGACAGGACTATGAATGAGAAAAATACACCTGTCAGTGGGTTCTTCCCATGAAGAAGCACTTTGCCTCAATTACCTCTCCAGCTTGGGAGAGTAAATGCAGAGTGAAATTGGGGTAACAGAGATGAGAACCTCAGAATCCTGCCCCACTCTTACAATGTATAATGAACTGTGCAATTGATAATGATAATTGCAGTAGCAACACTTAATGCAAACAGTTTTGTGCATCAATGTGCTTGATTCCTCAACAACTCATTTATATTCAAGCACTCACTAATAAAATTACCATTGTACAACTGAGGAAAGAATCTTGTGGTTCAAAATTTATCTAACTCAGTTCACGTCATAGATTGGAGATGTGAACTGACCCTGAAGTTTTAATATTGAAGAGCTATATTATTCCCAGTTTCCAAAGTAGGTCACATTCAGTGCACTGTAATCTTTTAACCTAATCTCTTTGCCTTTGGCTTTGTGGATGGGAAATAAGATTTCTAAAACTTTACCTATCCCTGGTGAAAGTAGAAGTGAACAGGTGGCAATAATTGAGAGGCTGAGGTAGGAGAATCACAAGTTCAAGACCAGTCCTGGCTATACAGTAAGATGCCTTCTCAAAAAAAGTTATACTTGAAAAATAAAAGAATGTAGAAAATATTTAGGGCCAGAGAAAATGTTAGTGGAGGAACAATTTCAAGATATATTGCATCTGTAAATGAAGAGAGCAAAAGGGAAGCTATTGAATAATAAGGGTAGTAGAGATGAGGAAAGCAAGATATACATGAGGTCACTTGATTAAAGCAATATATTTGCATATATTAAATAACACAGTGAAACACATATACTAGAAAAAACAAAGAACAGAGATGTGAAACAAGTCCTGTCTAGGGTGTGGACACAGTGAAAGAAGTAGGGACTACTGAGAAGAAGATGATTAATGGACAAAATACTTTGTGTTCATGTTTGAAAATGGAATAATGAAGCTTGTTGGAATTGCACTGGGAAGGGGTTGGGGAAATGAGGAAAAATGATAGACAGAGTAGATGAGCCTGACCAAAGAAGCTTGTCTGCATATATAGACATGACAAAATGAAATCCCGCTGTACAGCTCAATGATACTAAGAAAAAAATGTATAAAAGTAAAAAGAGAAGTAGGGAAGGCTGACAACCAGGGGCTGACAACCAGATTCTGTCCAATGAAATGATTTCAATTTCATTTCTATTGGTGTAATTGATATAGCCTTTGAAGTTCAAACATATCAATCTACTTCTGGAAAAAAATAATCTATATGCCAGGGTTTATTTTTATATTTATTCAAGCCACACATAGCCCATGAAGTTGTCATTAATGGAAAGATTTCGCAAGTCTTCAAAATTCTCCTCCCCTTCTTTATGCCCAGTCCTTGGAATCCCATCATTAGCTTCCCATCCCTTGAAGTTGATCTCTGTCCACATAATGCCAGACATTCAGATGATGGAAATTTTTATTCTGCTTCTGGAATTCTGACTTTGAAGACACAGGTTTCATGAGTCATCTAACTCATTATTTGCGATAATAATGGACATTTTGACTCGTACATGTTCTAACGCAGAACTGGGTGCAGAGATCAGATAAAAGGCAAGCAGACAGACTGGCACAAAAAACCTCCATAGCCTGTCTAATGATCAGTTTCTAAATATTTTACAGCTTTAGGTAATGCCAAGTTGAGCAGAAGACTGTCCAAAGGCATTGGAGTGGAGATTGCTGTCCTTTGCCTTACGTTCTTGGTTCAAGTATTGTCAGTGGATTTTTAGTTTTGAAGACTGCCAATGTTTTCCTTTTTCCCTTTACTCTTGTGTATACCCTTCCTGTCTGTCTTTCCTTCTTCTCTTTGCTCTTTTTTTCTTTACCATAAGAAATTTTCCACTTTTGCATTTGGGACATGGTATGCTTCCAATTGTTCTCTACTTCTCAAACCACTTCCCTGCATTTTCTTTTTTTCAATTAATTTTCTTGTACCTCTCATTTCATGTGCCCAAGTCTGGATCTTATTTCTGCATATTCCCTAAGTGTTTTCTTACACTCTTATGACTTTGAGTTCTCTTTTGGGAAGCCTACTCTTCAAAACTTCAGATCTGTATAAATGACAGCCTACCTGAAAGGTCTACTTGCATGTTTCAAATAATAGGTTTAATAACATCTCCATCTTCTTCAATATTCCTGTTCCTCAGGTTTTTTTTCTTTAGTGTTCAACTTCCTCAGAGAATGCCAATTCTGTTCCACACATGGCTGTCAGCAGAGAACCTTAAAATCTTCCTGCAAATCTCCTTCTTCTAAACCTTTGTGATAATAAATTCCTTTTGTTTCTACATATTAGGAATGTTTTAATTCATCCACATAAGTGAATTTCTACTGCTGCAGGTGCTCAGCCTTAGACATCATCTCTTTTCTAGATTTTAGTTTTCTATATGGCCTACTGATCTTTTTATCTAAATCCTATTCCTTTCCCCAATACATTTACGTTGAATTTAAAATGACACTAAAAATCTCCAGAAAGAAAGAAATGAAAAGTATATAAAGCTACATATGATGCAGAGTTTATTCCTTTTTGCTTTTTAGCCAGATCCTTCTTTTCTCACTAACTGTAAACCATGCTCACCTTTACAGAGTTTGTGAAATTAATGAAGCTTTTCTCACCAAACATCAGATGTATTTACTACTTCAAGAAATAAACTTAATTCAGTACCCTACCTGAATTATTCCACAGGGATTAGATATGGCTTTGTAGCTTTGGAAGAAAAATTTGACTATAACCTTCCCATATATTAATGCATTATTTAATGTATTAATAGCAAAAGAAAGTGTGTTTGTGACTGAAGAGATTGCTTCAGTTTCACCTATATTTGATTTAGGCTGGACCTGGATTTCAGACTTTGGAGTTAATATTATGATGACCTAACACTTTTAAAGCTATTTGAGTGCATGGACATTAGCTGCAAGTAGATAGGCCCAAAGGCAGAATTCTCTAGTTAAATTATGTTTCCAGAATTTCATGCGTTGGAAATTTAACTTGCCATTCAAGCATGTTAGAAGGTGAGGCTCTGCCTTCACGAATAGATGAACATAAATATAGAAGAGAAAGTTTATTCTGCTTCATTGCTATTCTGCCTTGTGAAGTATCCTAAGTTCTTTTGTTATATGCAAGTACCCTGATCATGGACTATCCAACCTTCAAAACAGTGAAAAAAATATTCACATGCTTTTGTTATAAACTGTCCAGTCCGTAGCGTTCTTGATCGTGCATTTAACAGGGAAATGGAGCCATGGGAAGCTCTGCTGTGAGGTCTGCTACCGCTCTCCTAAATTTTCTTACTTCTGCCAAAGAAGGGACTGTTTTGTCTTTTTTCCTTTCTTCAGGTATTTGTTTTTTAATTTGGATATGCCACATATACCCACGAAACAGTCCCAAGAGAAAGCTGAAACGCTGAAGCTGACCGAGCTTGTGGATCAAGACAACCTGGGTCCATGATAGTCACCTTGCACATCTTCCGCCTCCATGCGGAAGTTTGTTCTGTAGGTGATTCTGTGTGGGTGAGATGATTGATGGTTCTCTTTGCTGCAAAAACCAGTTTGAATGGAGGGTTTTGCTACTATTGCTGAAAATATCCCAAGTGACAGAAGATAAACCAATTTAAACTCTTTTTTTTGTAACTAATCTAAATAAAAGACCGCTTGGGAAGGACAAGGTATATTCAATGTTTCAAAGTTTCAGTCAATGGAAATAACATGTGAAAACAGACATTAGTGCCCATGAAAAGCATGCACACTAACAAACAAGATAAAATAATCTAAGTGCTTCTGTCAAAGTGCAAAATATGGTGAGAATTGAAGGGACAGAGTTCATTTCTAAAATACAGGTATTTGAAAAGTGTTTTAAAAATTTGGACCATATGAACAAGAACACAAGAGCATGGAGTTTTGACAGACACTCGGCAAATAGATCATTCTACGCATATAAAAAATCGTGAAGACATTATTCCAGATTTCAGATTATAAAAAGAAAGAAATTTAACACAAGGTATGGGCAAAATATATATTAATTTGGAAGACTACTCTAACATTTGAGTTTAATATGGGAGGTACTACTATTGGTTGCAAGATAATTCAATTGATTAGATTTTTCTGCTTAGAATATTTATAATTCAAAATGTATTACACATAATACATTATTAGACATTTATTAATTCTGGGTTTTATTCTAAGTGTGCTGGCTAACTAAAGAATAAATAATAATTTATTGAGCTAGTGATATTTTAAACAAATCCTATTTCCTTTCTATTAGATATTTATTTGTAGTAATATTTTTAATAATTTCAAGTTCAAGATGTTAATATTTACCCTTAAAAGTTCCTTGGAATTAGTTGATTTTCTAAAATATCAAGGTATGAAAAACTGTGCTACAGGAAGTTGAGGTCTTTCTTTAAAAACAGTATCAATAAAGCAAGGATCATTAAAAATATACAATGCCTTTTGGAAACCTAAAATAAATTAAAATTAAATGATAAAGGAAGCATAGTGAAGAGATGAATGAATTTTGTTGTTACTAGCTGCCTTAGTTCCTTTTTTATTACTAAAACACTGAGACTGAATAATCTAATAAAGAAGATTATGTAGCTCAGATTCTGGAGTCAAGAAATCCAAAATTTGGCAGCTTCCTCTAGTAAAGTCTTGAGCTGCTTCATAGCATAACAGACCATGGAAGGGAAAGTAGGAAACACAGGAGGAACCTCACTTTATAATAGTTTGTTCTTGTGGTGCTGAGCCAGTCCTGAGAGACAGAGAAGTCATTCTTACAAGAATCAACCTATTCTCCCCTGGTGGCATTGATCTTTTTATGAGGGTGCAGCATTCCTGTCAAAACAGCCCTTGAAGTTGTCACTACCTCTGAGTACAATTACTGTGGGATTCAAATTTCTGCATGTGCTTTGGAGGGGGTAAACCACACACAGACCCAACCACTAGGCTAATAGCAATGGGTCAAGCCATATGAGATTATCAGTATTTAATATTTTTAACTTGTAAATCTGCTTTTCATATGGTTAAACTTGTTACCCTATTTATCATTCCTAGGTTTTTTTCAAGAATATTGTTTTTTTTTAAAGACAGTGGTGAATTCATTCTACTTTTTCACAATTACATTTAGGAGACCTAACATGTGCTAGTAACTAAGAGCAAAAGCATTGAGTCCAGATTGTTTCCAGGCAGACATGTTAATTTTGGATAAGTTAGTTCACTTTTCTGTGTTAGTACCACAGAAAATCAGAAAATCAGCACTTTTCTTAAATGTGTATAAAAATGGTACTTATTTTCTAGAATTGTCAGAATTAAATGCATAATTACATTTCAAGTACATGGAACAGTGTTTGGTACATAAACTACCATAAAATTTTATTATCATTCTCTACTGAATATTCTATCCAAAAATTCAATACATTGTATATAATGAATCAGAGTTATTGGAACTTACCTACTGGGTCCTGTTTCTGAATATCCTTCTCAGAATAATAAGACAAAAACAACATCTATTGCTTGTATTTAACTTATTAAATATTACTTGTCTGGGATTTTCCTATATCTTCGTTTAAAGGAGAACATTAAAGTAGTCTCATTCTACCCCTAGAGACAGATCCCTGAAACTTGTACTACCTTTCATTAGTCTCTGCTTCTAATATCCTTGAACCTGAAAGAATGCTTTGCCATGTTTCTTTTCATTTGTATTGGTGTCTCTCTATGACACACTGAAAAAGAATATTGTATTTATTTCTGATATCTGGGCTCCTTGCCTTTTCTATTCACCATATCACATACTATATTTTATAATAAGCCTGACCCAGGCCTGAATTTCAATTCACTTATAAATATTTCACATTTAATTTTTGCTACAAAATTTTATAGAAATAAATTAATAGGATCCAGCATTTACTTAAGGGAAAGTAAATTTAGAGCTGGGAATGGAGCTTCCATTTTTAACAAGTATCCATTTTAGGGTTTTACATAATAGAATGATCCTGTAATCTAATGGACTCACTTAAGTCTTTAAATAGAGAGATAATGATATCTCCGGGTTCCTCAACTGATAGGATGAGGTCCAACTACAATCAGGAGGTTATTTCCTAGATTCAAAATTCTATTTAAATACAATGATCATCAGAAATATCTTCATGAAAATATCCAACTATGATTTTACCAACTAGTTGCACATCATGGACCAACCAAGTTGACAAAATTAGCCATAACATTCACCAAGAAGGATGAATTTACCTGTTTATAGCTGATCTCCTTTGTTTCTCTCCAAAGTAAACTGTAAACAATGAATTTACTTTTTTCAGGTCTTTAATACTGCATTGTCTGACCATAAATATATGTATAAATTAATATATGTTTGCATACTTATATTTAAATTTATATAACATCTTATTTTATAGATATAAATAGTATTTTATTTGAGGTATATTATTGTATTTGATAAAATAATTTTAAAATGAGTAAATATATTTATTAGTGCATAGACAGGAATTTCATCTATAAATACCAGTAAGCACTCAGAATAAGACTTTCTTTGTACATAACATATTCCCCCAAATAATAAATAGTTACTAAGAACAGAAATTGACAGGACTCCTCACAGTTTTAGTTTCTCTGTAAAGAATTGAAAATCTTCCATTTTTTGAAGGAATTTTTTTTGGTCAAGAAAAAAATATCACTTTGTATTCAAACACCCTTGATAATGCACAGAGATTTAGGGGACATTTTTAATCTATGGAGGTAAGTACAAGTCAGGACTCAAAGCATCATTTGGATGTCTTAAAACAAAGAATAAAAATAAAAATCATAATAAAACTATTCCAAAAAGAAAGAGATGGTTGTGCTCAAAAATAAAGAAAAGAATATAAAGTGTGTGTGTGTGTGTGTGTGTGTGTGTGTGTGTTTCTATCTAGGATACAGAGTCTAATATAGAAGTGAGATGAGACATAAATCTAGAGAAGGATTTTGGTTACATCATGTAGAGCTGTTCCTGTAGGAGATAAAAAAAAAACTTTCCAAAGCTTTTAAACCAAAGGATAATAATGTTAGGTGTTTTTACCTACATATAATAACTAAATGTCATTGCTCTATTCTTAAGGGCCTATAATGTTAAAAGTGCAATGAAAGCTAGTATTCAAATGAATTTGTTATCTGAATTTTCTAAGCATACCAATCTCCTTCATTTTCCACACATTCCCCCCTGTGTATTCTATATTCATTTTACTTCATGCTTCCTGAGCAATGTCCTCCTACTTCCATTCATCCCTCTTTCAGAATTTCCCTTGAGGACATCTTATTTAATCCATTAGCAACACAATCAGTGTTTTATAAAACAACAAAACTGTCTTATTGAAGTTAAGTCTTAGCACTAGAAATATAGCAACAATATCCTGCTTTCCTTTTTTAAATATAAAGGTGAAATACAGAGAGGTTACAGTTAGCTGAGTCAGGTAATGAGTACATTCTTTTTTATTATTTTTTATATTTTTATTTTATTGTAAAGATGTCATACAGAGGGGTTACAGTTATATGAGTAAGGTAATGAATACATTTCTTGTCAAGTATTGTTAGCCACTCCTTGGTTTTTCTCCTACTATCCCTTCCCTTTGCCACCTCACCAACTAGATTATATTTCTTTTGAACAGTTACTCCTTCCTCATTTCCTCCTAGTTTTTCCCCTCCCAACCCCCCATTCCTCAAGTTGTACAGTTCATTTCCAACATAGTGTCTAGTGAGTATCACTGCTAAATTGTTTCAGCCTTTGTCCCACCATTTCTGTGATGCTCCTTCCCCTCCCCAAATCAGATAAACTTACATACAAGACAAAAGATACAGAAATAAAAACTGCAACAAAAGGGGGAAAAACAAGGAAAAAAGAAAAAGAATAAAAGAACTGCAAACAGTACAATAAAAAACCTTTCGTTTCCATTTCTTGAAGTTTATTTCAATAAATATCATTTTATATAATCATATGCACATAGCTATTGAGCCCTTGTGATGCTCTCCTAAGAATATCCTCCTTTGGTCTCACAGTGTGAATATTTAGAGTCTTGTTGAACTAATCATGTAATTTTTTTGTCTTTTAATATCTATTGGGTTTACTTGTAGATTTATAGGCACATTCTAATTATTACAAATGAGGAAAACTCTGCAACCTATGTTTATTTGGGCCTGGCTTACTTCACTTCATAAAATTTTTTCCAAGTCTTTCCATTTCTTCACAAATGGGGCAATGCCATTCTTTCTGATGGAAGCACAGAATTCCATTGTGTATACATACCACATTTTCTTGAACCATTTTTCCACTGAGGGACATCTATATAGATTCAATATCTTAGTTTTGGTAAACAATGTTGCAGTGAACATGGCTGTACTGGTGGCTTTAGTGTGGCCTGGTATGTAAACTTGTTCAACCACTCTAAAAAGCAGACTGGAGGTCCTCAAAAGACTAAACAGAGCTTCCCTATTATTAGCAATCTTATTCCTGGGCATTTATCCAAATGACTACAAACCTTTTTCTTCTTTAACACAGAACCTAGAACTGTGAATCTTTTCACATGTCATATGCAAGTATTTATAGTTCAGCCAAGAAGTAAAGACTTAAAGATACAGGGCAATGAGAGAAGGATTCCAGAGTTTTAGATGAACTAGTGATGAGTTCAATTAGTGAAAAGAGTGATTACTGGATGACTGAAGAAAGGAACATGACAGATGGAGATGGTTAGCACAGTAGCATAATCTCTGAGCAGCAGCTATGGTCAATCACACAGTGGAGAGTAAAAGAGGAGACTCACAGAAGTAGGATGTTCAGAAGCATAAGAAATAATTAAAGAGGATAGAGGTGTGGCAGGGCCCTTGCCTAGAGCACAAGGTCCTTTGTTGAATCCCAGCACCACTAAAACAGGGAGAGGTTCTAGCTGCAGGAAAGACTGAGTATGAGTAATGAGTTTATATATGCATCTCTGATGTCACATAGAGATGATACCACATGCGTTTTTCCTTTTACATTAAGATATGCTGTAGGTTTGAATACCATAGCAAGATTAAATTCATCTGACAGCCATGCACAGGATAGATTGTTTGTTTAGGATGGAAGAGAATCCAAACAAGAGACTATGATAGTAATCCAAATGTGAATGGTAGCCTGGAACTTCTTTGTTTCTTTCCTTCCTTCCTTCCTTCCTTCTTTCTTTCCTTCCTTCCTTTATTTCTTTCTTTCTTTTTTCCTTCCTTCCTCCCTTCCTTCCTTCTTCTCTATCTTCCTTTCTTCCTTTCTTTCTTTTGTTTCCTTCTTCCCATGAGATGAATGTCTACAACTATTTCTTTGAAGCTTTCCAAAACATAAAACAAAAAAAATAGTCTTTGCCAACCATGAGATTAGCAGTCTAACTGGACAGAGGCCATGGACTAATGAGTCACTGGAGTCATTTTAAACAATACATGCAGACAGTCTCACTTTGTACTCAGCTTCAGTCTACCTGGAAGGGAGGGTAAGGCCATCATCAAACACTGTGCTGGATAATTCTGTGATGCCATAGACTAGCTATCCAACCTATAAAACTATAGCCTGAGACCCAGCTAGCAAACAAGATTACATGTTAAGGAAAAAGTAGTCTACTGTTGTACATTAATGTCAGTAGGCTCCACTAATTGAAAAAAGGTTGGGCTTATCAGGGTTTAGAGAAAAGAAGAGTCTCTGTAGTCACTCTCATATTATAGGGAAAAATCTCTCACTTTGTTGTCACCAATAATGCCTTTAATATAAGGAAATGGTAAATATAGATTTTAATGTCGTTAAACACCCTGAAGGTTTTTGGATGTACATTCTTTCTCTGTTTGCTTTTTCAGGTCTCTGTCTGTGTGCTCTGTTTATTAATGTGGACAATGCAATAAAGGCTTCCAGGATGAAGGTACATCTCCCTATTTGTATTCTAAAGGGAAGACAGAATCTACTTTGGAAGACTATATGGATAAGAACCTGAATTTATTTTGATGCTCCTGGCATTTCAAAGAACCTTGTGCTTCCACTGTTTACCCCCTCTGGATTGTTGTACAGGAGTAGCAAGAATTACAATTGGCTGAAGATTATTTACTGAGGAAAGAGATATCTCCTGAACAACACATCAAATCCTCACCACAACAGATGTCAAGTTTGGGCTCTGATGTTAGGCTAAGGACATTTTGCGAGCCAAGACCCTCAGTCATATGTCACCTCTGAGGAGGTGAAGTAAGTGCTCAGACACAGTACTAGTTCTGACAGAACAGCACCGTCTAATAGAAATGAGAGTCACCCATGTTAGCCACAAACGTCTTGTCATATTCTTCAAAGTACTATCTATATACATAAGAAAATCCAATGATGAAGCCTACCAAACTTATTTTTCAAAAAGAAGGAGGTATGGATAAGACAGGATAATGAAGGGGTAAATTTGATCACAGCATGTATGTAACACACTTGTGTGGATATAGCCAGTGAAGCCCTTTTGTACAATTAATATAAATATAAAAAATTTCTCATACATTTTCAAAAAATTAAGCATGCAAAATTTCTTTAATAACATGTCATTGTTGATGTGACTTTTGCATTCTATTTTGTATAAAACATCTGGTCTTTTTTTATACCAGAAGCATTTGTCAATTTGTACTAATCTAATTGCAAATATATAATAGTACCTAACTTTTCACTGAACTGTTTACACTAAGGAAGATATTCTGCTTTCTAAATAACAATGCACTATCTGTGAAATCTACTTATCAGAATTGAATAGGGAAAAGAGAAGGGAGTGAAGAGACTTCAATTTTACAACCATCTTAACCTGCTGTTTAAGTTTATTCTTATGAAAGAATTTTCTGCTTCATTGTAATGGAGATGAAGCTCATAAATTAGGCTACAATAGGAAGGATGAATACCACACTATGATGAAGTGTTTGTTGGCTAAAAACAACAGGAGCAAAACAAAGACAATAGAGTAGGATTTCTATAAAGTCAACTTTATTTAATTTAGAACACTCCCTTTAATTTTTATTGTGTGTTTTCCTCATTTTGTGTATTAAAAATCTATTAATTCTATTAAGTAATAGTAACAGTAAGCAGTTGATGGATGCATTTTTAGTGTTTCCCTCCAGCAAAATATAATGCTGGCAAGTGTGCTTTTATTCTGAGTTTTAGAAATGTCACAGACTTGAAAACAAAAGAGTAGACAACTGTTTAGGGTGATAGAGGCGAATTTGGGGACCTCTTCTGAGACAGAGCCTTCAATTTCTACTTCTACATGTATGTGTGTGTATATTATTTATATATAATATATATAATATTATATATAATATACACACATATTTCATATATATATATATATATATGAAATTACCTGCATCTGATCACTGAGTCTTTCTGGTCCTTGCATATTAATCTATAAAACCAAGTTTATCATCAAGATAGGCCTTGCCTCTGCAAATATCTGTTTCTTGACTCAGAGGGACAAGGTAGGAAAAGCAGGCTGTAGCTTCTGACAAGTACATATTACTAACCAAGACAAATTATGGGATCTCAGTTTCACAAATTTCCTTGAAAGGAAATGTGCTATATTCATAAATGATCATCAAAGGCAAGATTTGCTGCTAAAATACTTGCTTGTACATGGTGATATAGACAGGTGACATTTTCTGAGTCACACTGGTGAATCTAGTCCTTTCCTGACACACCTGACTAACATACCTCTCTCCAATCCTTGTCTGTAGCCACATGATATTTTCCACAGTTAAACTGATATTTGGCTTTATACTCTAAATATTTTATAAAATATAACTCATTCTTGCTCTAATCTATTGGTGAGTAGGATGTAAAATAGTCTCCAATATGTAAACTTGAATGCCTCCAACCTTGAGTTAGAAAGAGATAGAACTGAGTTCATGGCATAATGGTATTTATTTAAATATGCTGTGTAAAAAGAGAACTAAAATCATTTAATATGTCATAGAGTCAGTCTGCCACTCAGGTTACATTTTTAAATATGAAGTCTCTATAGAAACTTGCATGGTTGCAATCTGAATTCTGCTATTTTGCTCTTAAGGCCTGGCATCTACATCAGTTGCATTCCCAAAGCTTGAAAGTTGATCATTCATCTTTAAATGTCTTGAGAAGTAGGATGATGTACAGATATCATGAACAAAATTGGGATTTTTCAGGTGCATGTAATTGGCTTACTGCTTTTTTGTTTAAAGTTTATGTGTTGGTGTTATTCTTGGCTCTAGTTTCTTTTTGTTTAATTTCTACCAAAAGTATAGCCTATTCTTTATCTTGGCAAAGGAAAAGTAAAGAGAAAAAAGGAAGGGCAAGGGAGAGGAAGAGAAGGAAGGATAAAAATTGTACCTCAAATATGATTAAGAGAGAGCCATGCTCTAAATCAGATTTTATGAAATTTGAACATTTGTGAAGAAAATATAAGTAGAAAATATTAAAATTGAAAGTACGATTGTTCAATAAAAATCTAAGCACCTACCTTCCTGATCTGATGTTTACCTATTAAAGAGTACACTTCCAAATATAAATCTCTGGCTACCAAGCAGATAAATTTGGCTTGATTTTTATTGACCTTGGAAGTGGCATTGTAGCTCAAGTGGTAGAGCACTCGCCTTGAGCTGAAGAGCTGAGGGACAGTGCCCAGCCCAGAGTTCAAGCCCCACGACCACTAAAACAACAACAACAAAAAAAAAACAAACCCCATATGATTTTTATTGACCTTGTAAACTTAGATTTTAATGAGCCAGATTCCACAAATTGTATGTAAAATGTTTCCATGATTTCAGAAAGGTGAAAGTATATAATATTTGAAAAGTATTTGGAACTTAAAACACAGCTTATCTCTTTTTCCCCCATTTGATGTATAAATGAGCTAGCCTGACCTTCATTCCGAATAAAATTCCTGTTTTGATGGATTTACATTTTTGCTGGTTATCAAATAAAAATATCTAAATTCCATTCATGATAAAGATGGTGAAAATGCATAAACAAATAAGGTTATATGATATACTCTGCCACACTAAATTTTTGGTTGATAGGTGTAACAAATTTTATTTATTCATATATGAATACATACTATTGAAAAATGACTCTATTTCCTGAAACTCTAATATTATAATGCTTCAGAAAAGTCAAAGAAGTGAACCAGACTTCTTTCCTGAGTTGCTTAAAGCAATTCTTGTTAATATTTACAATAGAACTAAATGCATGCCTTTAATATTCCTTTTTATCTGAACAAATGATTTCTTTCATCTAAGCAGTTAAAGATAATGAAGTTATTTGTGCACTAATACATCTCTCCAAGCATTTGTCCATCAGTAATAAGCAAATTAAACCACCTTAAAAATTTCCACTTTCCTTTAAGCATATGAGTTATGTTACTGATTCTGGAATTAATGCCAGTAAAGCAGCAACATTAACACACTTGTAAAAACACAAATAAAAATATAACTGATTGTTTTCTTGGTACTTTAAAATGATATTGAGTAGTCATTTAAAAACTGAGTGTCATAATCCATACTGAGAAATACAACCATTTACCCAATGAACACTTATTTCTTCATATGTCATGCATATAGTTTTTGATTATAATATATGCAGCAGAAATTGTGTCTAACATGCAGAAGGCATTGATGAATAAGAACTACAAGATCTTTAACTAGAGAAGAGTCACATTGACCACAAAATTGCATCTGCAAAAGATACTACAAAAGGTAAAGGAGCGTGGTGGTGATAGGGAAAGTAGCAGTGGGTCTTTGTAACAATACTACCTGATCTAGGAATCAAAAATAAAACATTCTCACAGGAAGTCACATGTAAACAAAGAAGTGATGAATAGGTTGTAAGTTTTAATATTAAGTTAGAGGATAGAAAGAAGCAAAACAGAGAACATTTTAGACAAGGGAGCCACACCACAATTGTCTGAAGTTTTGAATCCTAGAAGATATTGGAGTACTTGAGGAGTAAGAAGCACAAAGTCCAACCGTCTAAGATACTAGTTTGGAGGTTTATAGAGGACCATATACTATGAATTTATATGAGGCAGGATATGAATTGGGGGTTTAATCTAAAGTGCCTTGGGGAACTGAAAAGGATATTATATAGTAGCATCTGAGAAAGATCACTATCAAGCTAGAGAATGGAGTATAATTTGAAGAGGACGCTGCCAATCAGAAACATTTTTGTGAGGTTAATGCAATTACATAAGTAGTCATTTGAATGACTGAGAAAACTAGCTACATTCTAGATCATAAAACATAGCCCTAGTTGGAACTGACTATTAGCTAAGATATGTGAACAGAGATGGAGTCCTAGATTTCTATCTTGGGCAACTGGATAGAGGATAGAGGATGGCTTTCAATGAAACTAGAGGAAGACAAATTCAGGGAAATTCAGATGAGTTCACTAAGAGCATTTTGCTCTCAAGTTGCCTGTGAGATGCTCAATTGTTGATGACAACTAAGCATTTGAAAACATGGTCAGCGGCTCAGGAAAGAGATCAGAGCTGGAGATATGAATTTCGGATTTGCCTTTATGGATGGTAATTGAAGCCATGTGAATACATGAGAATGCCTATGGAGAGTGTATAATAGAGCAGGAAAAGCAGCCATGGGACACGGCTCTGATGAAATCCAGAATCTAAAGCTAAGACAAGAAGCAGAGCAAGAAAAGGAGACTGAAAAAAGAGTCATAGTGGACAAAAAGGTTACCATGGAAAATAAGGAAGTCATAGAAGGAAAATAAAGAAAGGAACTCACAGAAAAGAGAATTTAGAGAAGGAAAGTAATCAAAAGCATTGAATTTTGCTAAAGGGTCGATTCAGACGTGTGCTTCATAGAAGTGATAGGGCTGAGTGCTCTGAGGATTTGTAGAAGACATCTTTAACCTAAAAGTGCTAACGCATGGGGAAAATAAACTCTCAATAGAGAGATTGCATAAATGCGTGCAAAGCTAGGCAAAGGCTGTCAGAAAATAAGCAGAAAATTGGTATTATTGTTCAAATAATTTTATAAAATTGACACTAAGGAATTTAGAAAAAAAAGTTTCTGTTTGAATTCATTTTGAAGGTGTTCAGGTGTATGTTTTGTTTGGCTGATACAAGGCCAACTATGTATGAAAAAGAAGAAAGAAGTGATTTCCTGTTCAAGAATATGAGAGGGCTTGATCCTGGACCAATACCTCGGTGACACACTAGCTCATTCAGGGAAGAGTGGCAGGATCTGGTTCTTCTAGAGCTGGCTTTGCCCCTTTGCGGCCACTTCACAGCATAGAGATCCAGGAATTTGGCCTTAAAGAATATTTGGACCTTAAGGCATAGGAAGATATTGTTCTTTCCTCTTCAGGGTGACAAAATGGTTCATCTGTTAAAATGCTCAGCAAGAACTGGGACAAATGTCACAGGCACTGACAGATTCAAAGTTGGAGACAATTAGAATACAATGTAATTCATTTATTACTTCAGTTAATTATTTAAAAGTTGACCCCAAATATTTACACATTTTATATGTACTATGCTTATTCCTTTCCTTCCACAAGATCTTATAATTCATAATTTAAAACTTCTTAAATAAACACATCAAAATATAATGTCGGACTGGTTTATAAATAAAGTATGTCTTACTTATTCAATATTTATTTAATTTGTAAAAGTTCTGATAGCACGTGTGTTTGTTCATTATTTTTGTTGTTTTAAGGATGTATTTATTGGATCAGCAAGATTTTTTTGCAATTTTCTTTTTATTACTTTTATTCAGTGCTAGGGATTAAAATCAAGACTCTACATAGGTTAAGTAAGCACTCTCCCTCAGTTTTATCTTTTTTGTGTATGCCTGTCCTGAGAGTGTTTATGAGCTTTTGTGCTGAAGGCTAGCGTTCTACCACTTGAGCCACAGGTCCATTGCTGTCTTCTTTCCCCCAGTGGTTAATTAGAAATAAGAGTCTCAAGGACTTCTGTGCCTTAGCTAGCTTCAAGCCACTCTCTTCAGATCTCAACCTCCTCAGAAGCTAGAATTACAAGGCAAAAGCTACCATGTCCCAGTCCTGTCTTTTTAATAATCTGTAATGTATTATACTAAAAAAAGAGTGATGCATAAAAATTTATATTTTCTTAAAACTATTTTGATTTTTATAGGCAATTAACTAGGATTTCTTTGTCTTTATGATAAACTGATAAAAGCTTTACAGATGGTAATTAAAGTTCTCAAATTAATTTAAATAAATTGACTTCTGTTGATCTTTTTTTGACTTGGTTTTGATAGATATTTTTTTTCTAATCCTGCTATTACTAAGATAGTCTCTTCATCCCTAATGCTCTTCCTAGCCTGCATAAATATACCACCAAAGAGCCATCATTATCTGAGTATACTTAAAGTTTTGAAATAAGCATTAAAAAATATCAGGTTTCTTTATCAAAGTATTTCTCCTTTCAAACTACAAATCTCAAACCAACTGGACAAATTTTTACATTTGTAGATCAGTTCATCAGCTATTCTGATGAACACATTAGGTGACAGAGTACACTACAGTACTATAATGCCTCTGTGATAGCTTTGATTGTAATTTCAGAGTATCTGCATCAGATTGTATCTATCAGTTTGCCTGGTGCTTTTATATTTAATATACAGCAATTTGTTATATGAATAGCCATTTTCATGACAACCAAATTCAAGTTCGATTCACATGTCATATGCAACACGTGGTTTTATTTGGGCTCCACTTTTTTTGATTCAATGTATAAGGAGCTGAAAGAATGCAGGTGCCAGATATTAAACTCCATCCACCAAGGACTCTCTTGAGTGATCCAAAAATCAGCATGAGACAGCACGAATGGGATGATCCAATTGTTTTTAATAAAAAGACAGAAAATATGTTTCTAACATATATGTAAGTATTGCCATGAAACTGGAGGTAATTTATTTTCACCCTCATCTTGTGTATTTTACTTGCATTTTTTTAAATACAAACAATCAGTAAAAGACTTTTATTTCCCTTATGGGGATAAATTATGTATTCAGTTACTTTTTTCATTGAAATAATTTCCATTGTATGCCAAAATGAAGATTGAGTTATAAAAGACAATTTTCAACAAGAAAATCTATTTTCTCCTTGTGCTTTCAGCCTTTAGAAGTAACTGATCTAAAACTGAGTTCTATTGAATGCCTGAATCTTTAAATTAAAGATGCTCAAACTGATTCTTTATATTGATTATTATAGATTTTGGTTTGGAATTTAAGTTTTGGGAATTTATTCTTTCCTCCTGGATTTTGAATGAAATTTTTGCAAAGTCAATTTTTGCAAAGTCAATTGATGGGAACAAAAAAAGAATTTTAAAAGAGACTCAGAAACACAACAAATCAAAAGAAGGTTGGACGGGATTACATGAAATTGCAGAGTTTCTGAATGGCAAAGGACATAGCTAGCAAGATCAACAGAAAGCCCTTGGATTGGGAGAAGATCTTCAAAAGATCTTCACTAGCCATACAACGGACAAGGGTCTCATATCTAAAATACACCTGGAACTCAAAAAACTAAATCCCCAACCACAAATCCTCAAACAAACAACTGCCAGATAAATAAGTGGGCTAAAGACTTAAAGAGAAACTTCTCTGAAGAGGAAAAAAGGATGGCCAATAGACATATGAAGAAATTCTCAACATCCCTAGTCATAAAAGAAACACAAATCAAAACAGCATTGAGATGCCACCTCACCCCAGTTAGAATGGCTAAAATCAAGAACACTAATTAAACAACAGATGCTGGAGGGGATGTGGACAGAAGGGATCCTTACTGCATTGTTGGTGGGAGTGTAAATTTGTTCAACGACTTTGGAAAGTAGGATGGAGGTTCCTCAAAAGACTCCATATAGAGCGCCCCTATGACCCAGCAATCCCACTTTTGGATATTTACCCAAATGATCACAAACAAGACCATACTAAAGCTACCAGCACAACTATGTTTATTGCAGCCTTATTTACCATAGCTAAGATATGGAACCAACCCAGATGTCCCTCTGTAGATATAGTATATCTACACAATGGAATGACATTGCCCCGTTTGTTAGGGAATGGAAAGACTTGCAAACCTTTTTTTTAAAAAAATAATACCACATAGTTGAATTCTTCTTGTTATATCTTCATTCAGGGTATGATAACAAAGTACCGTAGATGTGGGAAGGGGAGGGATCAACAAACAATAGAAGTTTTTCCTCCCAATCCCGAAGGCTGGAAGTTTGAGATCAGGACTTCAGCATGGTTGGGTTCTAGAGAGTGCCTTGTGCTGGGATGCAAAGTACTAACTCCTTGTATTCTCACTTAAAGAAGGGAGAGCAAGAGAACTCTATGGGGTTCATTTTTCAGGAGCATTCACTCCCCCCCGGGCACTTCCCTAATCATCTAATTACTTCCCAAAGGTTCTATTGCATATGGAATAGGATATTAATGTTTAAATTTGAGGGAATTTTTAGTCTATAGCACCTTTTATTTTCTTCTCCTTAAGATGGAAATTTTAGAAGGGAAACTGTGTCTTAAAGGGGTACAGTGCTAGCTTTGAGCAAAAAAGCTCAAGGACAGTTCCTGGCTTTGAGTTAAAGTACCACAACCAAAACCAAAAAGATGGTAAAAGTTTTAACCCTGAAATGAAACTCTGTGTGATGAATAGGGTATAGTTGCTTCGCAATTTCCCAGACTAAGCCAAATATAATGGTAACACATAATTCTAGCTATTTGGGAGGAAGAAATTGGATCACCCAAATGATCACAAACAAGACCATACTAAAGCTACCAGCACAACTATGTTTATTGAAGCATTATTTACCATAGCTAAGATATGGAACCAACCCAGATGCCCCTCTGTAGATGAATGGATCAAGAAAATGTGGTATATATACACAATGGAATTCTATGCCTCCATCAGAAAGAATGACATTGCCCCATTTGTTAGGAAATGGAAAAACATGGAAAAAATTATATTAAGTGAAGTAACCCAAAGAAACATAGGTCCCATGGTTTCCCTTATTTGCAATAACTAGTATATGTCTGAGACAAGCAGAAATGGTCAGATAAGTTGATGTTAAGCAAAATGAACCCTAAGATAAGGATTCAAATGTTGTTTTCCTTTCTGGCTATGGTTTCTAACACATTTATAAGATTATTTGTTGTTTTGTATGTCCCTCTCCCATGGTATAACCCCTGTCTTCACTGTATTTGATGTTGGTATAATTTGGGGAGGGGAAGGAAAAAAATATTGTTTAAATAGGAATACAGGTAGACCCGTTGCAACAATGAGATGTACAAGTTGTTATGTCAAAAATGAGCTTTACAATTTTGGCGTGGGGAAGGGGGGGGGGAATGGAAGGGAGATGGTAAGGGGAAACAAAGGAGGAGGCAACAATGATTGATAAGAAATGCACTCCTTACCTTGCCTATGTAATTGTAACCCCTCTCTACAGCATTTTCACAATAAAAAATTAAAATAAAATAAAACTCACTGAAAATTAAAAAATATTCTGTTCTATACACATACTTCTTAGAATATTCTAGAATTTTCCATCTTCTTTTCAATGGTTTTACTATCTTTCTTCTCCTTCCCGGCTTCCTTCCTCTTCTCATCATTTTTGCTCGGTCTTCTTATGGAAACATGGGTGGAGAATAGAAGAAGTTCAGGGTAAGCAAGGTAGACTAGGTCAGATCTCAGCCACTTACCATATGAATGTCTTTGACTATCAGATAAGCTTTTGTGTAAACCTTTGTGCTTCCACACCTCACAGCTTTATATAACTGAGGACCAAACATAGGATATACATACTCCTCAAAGTAGTGTCTGATAATAATTTTTTCATTAGTATTATTTGTGGGTGATTCAGAGAAACTGAGATTATCTGTCATTATATGACAGTCTAACAGTTAAATCAATGATGAATTCTTAATTAATATTTTTTGTTGCTAGGTACAATGTTTTAGTTGTCTGAATAATATTGTACCATGAAACAAGCATGAAATATATAACTATGAAGACCTGTGGAGAGACAAGACAAACTGAATTGTATGCCCATGAAGCTATTTCTATTGTCCTGTGAGACTATGCCAGTGGTAGAGATAAGATTTTTTTTCTGTTTTTGTTTTATGCTTTTAGTTTAGTTTAAAAGTCTCATGTTACATAACTAAATTTATTTTTTTTCTTTCTTAATTTGTAATTAAAAGTATTTCCTCACTAACAATAATGTGAGGATGGTGGCCCACGGTATGAATTTGACTCAACTCAACAAATAGCTACTGATCAGTGACCATGGACAAGATAGATTACTTGGCAGAAACAGAAGTCAAACAATTACAATGTAATCCCTGGAAATGCATGCATTCTGCATGGAAGATGACATAAATACACAAAGAAATACAAGACAAAAAATACACTAGTGTATGAGGAAAATACTAATAAAATATCACCAGATTCAAGTTCATACAGAATCCTATTTAGCTGTATCATAATCTAAACATTGTATAAAGAGACAGAGCATGATAAACTGATATAGTAGCATCTGCAAAGGACCATAAATATTTTGATGAAGAAAAATTTTAACAATCACTCATTTGAATTCCATCTTAAACATTTTTTTGATCATGAATTCTTTAAGGAGCTGTAGCTACAATGTGAACAAACAATATTTGAGCTGCCATTAATGTGAGAACAGAGAAAGTTGAGTTTGGTGGTAGATGGAAGACAGAAGACACATTCAAGAGCCCTAAGAGATCTCAAAGACAATGAGATGATGTTGAGAAGGACACAGAATGACCAGTAAAAGAATAAAAGACAATTTTGGACATCGATAAAAATATGCAGAACTAGATTTTGAAAGTTTAATCCAACCATATAGTTCACAGAGTTTAATATATCCATAGACACATTGGGATTCTTTAAAATATCCAAGTATATCTTGAGAACTTAGCATGAAGGTGATAATTTCATATAATAATATTTCTTTTAATACTTACAACAATACAACTTGTGGATGGGGATGGGAAGGAAAAACTGGGAGAAGGGGTGACATTGTCCAGAAGGAAATGTACTCATTACCTGACTTATGTAACTGTAGCCTCTTTCTACATCAGCTTTTAATAACGATAAAAATAATTTAAAAATTCCTTACAACAGTGCTTAATTCTAAGATCTCATTCAGATGAGGAAACTACAGAGAAGTCATATAACTATTCAAAGCTATCATTGTCAAAAATTGGCAGTGCAGGGGTGTTAGTCCTGGTGTTAACTTTGTCATTAATAGTTCTACAATCTGCCCCACAGTGTGTCCCAAGAAGAAGGAAAAGAAGCCACCAGAGAAAGTAAGCTTTTAGAAAATGTAGGGAAAAAAGAGAGGAAGAGGGTAACAGTGTTGGACAAGAAATGTACTCATTATCTTACTTATGTAACTGTAACCCCTCTGTACATCACCCTTACAATGCAATACAATTTGAAAAAATTAAATTAAATTTTGAAAAAATTATGTAATTCACTTATACATTAACTTACCCATTCCTTGGGTAAGTAAGTTCTTGACTAGGCCAAGAAATATTCTCTATAGGTTAATAAATAAAAATTAACTCTGTTTTCAAATAGCATAAAATGTAGAGGAAGAAATGGTGTACAATAGAGATAATCACTGAATAGGCCAGTGACAATTAGGCTGAAAGACCAAGATTAGATGGCTCCATTGGCCAGGCCTCCAGGGTGGGCTTCCTGGCCGCATCCCAACCTGGAGGAAAACATCATGACAGGAATGCTTGCAAGAGGTAGAGAGAGATCACATGCATGGCAAGACAGAAAGAAAAGACTGGGGAGAAGCCAGGTCCTCCTTTCTGTAACATACCTACCCTCACAGAAACAAATCCACTCCATCCAACCTGACAAAATTCCAGGAGATAACATTAATCCATTTATGAGAGGAGAGCCCTCATGACCTAATTAATTTTTCTCAGGCTCTTAACTATGTTAAGAGTCTTGTCATGTCAACACTACCACATGGAGAAGCAAGATTCCAGCCCACAAAAAAACTTTGGGAAACAGTACATTTTCAACTTTGTATTGCTAGACTGCTTTGTACAACTTCTTTGTGTAACTCTTCAAAGTTAATTTTAAACAACATGAATTCTAGTAACTACTAATTAATGAGTTCCTGATATGAAATATGTTATATAAATATGAAAAAATTATTATGTGTATATGTCTGTGTATAAATTCTAAAACCTAATACTGATCACAAAAAAATTCAAGCTCCTTGATGTACACATCTTCAACTGAGGTCAAATGAGGGGATTCTGTGTCTTCTTGTAACAGTCTCTACACAGTAAACACTATCATTTACATGGTGCACTTAGTGTGACTTTTTCATACTTTTGTGCTTTGTGTAGGTAATTTCACTGTATAAAATCACCTTAAATGAAGAGCTAAAGTTCAACAAGTCATTATCACCCTATGTTATAATATCTTAAAGAAAAACAAAGAAAAGGAAATAACATACATGTTGGATAAGAATTAGAACAAGTTTGAGCATAAATTGTTGGCCATTAGCTCAATATAAATAACAATAACGTTTTAAACATAGTGTCTCCAAAGAGAAAAAAAACACAAAAGGAGAAATATTTAGTGTATAACTTGTGTTAGTTTAATAAAAATGTCATATAGGAATCCAACCCTGTATTTCCCTTAGGAACAATGCTTCAGTGTACCCTAATTCAGACTTCATTGCAATGTTACACAACATAATTGTGATAGTGTGATGCAATAAGAAAGAAAGAAGGAAAGAAAGAAAGAAAGATAGATAGATAGAAAGACAGATAGATTAGATAGATATAGATATATGTTGGTTTTGCATTAGAGCTTCTTAAACCTTGGAGTTTCCTGAATAATAGGAGTGAGTTTATCTTAATGAGTTTATCTTAATGAAATGTCTTTTTTTCTGGGCCCCAAGATAATTTTGGATGAAAGCTGTTTGCTAAAGAACGAACTATATGGTTGAAGGGTTAGAACTTCAATGGAATGAACCATGGAAAAAGATGAGGAGTTGAAAGTTAAATTGATCACCCAGGGCTATTGTTTTATTCAATCATATTCAGATAGAAACTTCATAAAGCTAAAAGATGAGATTTAGAGGGGTGAGATTGAATACATCTACATGACATAGAGAAACTCAATTGCTAAAACTACTTAATGAAGCTACTATATTTAGGAGTTTTTTAAGACACCATCCCATGCACCTCTACATGGTTATCCAGCTGGATCCTTTATACCACCTATAATTAGATTGGAGTAGTTAGAAACATGCTGGCTTAATTAAATTCTGTGAGCTATACCAGAAAATTTTAAACTCAAAGAGGAAGCCATGAGAACCCTCACTTTATGGTTGGTTGGATGACTACAACTGGGTATATAACTGGCAAGAGAAATGGATACCAATGGACTCCAACTGTGTATATAACTAGCAAGAGAAATGGATGAGCCCTTAACCTGTGGCATCTGATTCTATCTTGTTTAAAGTCAAGACTGAATTAAGTTGTTGGATACCTAATTTGTGTCCAAAGAATTGGAGGCAGGATGGTTAGTGTGAGGGAAAAAAGAATAAATCTAGCAACTCACATTTAGCATCAGAAACTTTCAGTGAATAGGAACAGATCTTATAACAATAACTATTACAAATAATGACTATATACACATATTTCATCCAAATATTTTAATTATATATTTCCATTACAGAATAATAATTTTCTAATCTTTTATAATACTGTACATATTCTAGAATCCCAATTCTGTGCAAAATAAAATTTCATGTGTCTGTTTTCTTTTAAAGACATCAATTTCACAAAGAAAGATTAATGCAAATAAATTGCAGTAAATTTCTATTTTAACTTGCTTTTGATGAATGTGATGTGTATAACTAAGCAAGGTATATTGAGGCTCTTGCTTGATACTGTGCTTGAGGAAAGAGAACTAAAAACAATATTCATTTTACCCACTTCCGATGAAGAAAGCTAAGCCAAAGGGTTACTCATTAGATCATTCTCCTGTATCTTGTATCCTTCTTAAAAATTACCACAGCTCTGCTGACATCGTGAATTGTGATTTATGCATATCTAACAGAGTTGTTTCTATCTCTTGGATTGAGTCAAAGTGTGAAGGTGAGCTACTGAAGAGAGAGTTTTTGAGTATTTTAAAGATAACCAAGAAGAAATACCATTTTTTTGCCTTAGCTGATACAAATTAAGGAGGGATAGGCTACACAAAGAAATCACCTAACTAAAATAACACTTTAAAAATAACCACATACAAATAATTCCTGTGGCCTGCAAACAGTCCAAGACTCATTCCATGATACTGGGATACTAGCCTACCTCATGGATACAAGAAGCAGAAGTAGATCCTTTGCGTTATTTTAAATCTCTACATACTCCTCTTTCTTCTCCTTTGTCTATGTAGCAGACATCAAGCTGTTGGTTGTACAGTTGGGAACAGAACTGCCTGGTTTATATTAACAATAGAGAATCCTGACAATGAAACTACATAGCTTAAGAGGGGCCTGCATTAGGTAGTACAACACAGTCCATATGAATAAAATCCATCGACTTCCTTCTCATTCCACTTCTAATGGGAGAGCACCAGTGAGGAGGCTGTGTTCAGAAAAGTGTGCTCCTGGGAGCAGCCATCTAAAGGGGGATTCCCTCTGTCAGTTCCATTGAAAGTATTAGCATAATTCCTCAAGCACAGACTCTCTAAGATACCTTGAGTTATTTATTAATATTTAAAGAGGTTATTTGGCATGAAGCTCAGAGTATAATTCTTAAAAGGAGCTGACAGCAGAATACATTTGTTAACTAGAAAGACATGTCTAAACTTTGCCAAAAGAAATACTGTGCAAGGGAATGCTCTTGGTAAGGAGGGCTGTTTCTTCTGCCCTGTGACTTTGCCTGTGTGATTTTTGTTTGTTTGTTTGGTTGGTTCTCCTCAATTTCCAATTATATGCACTGCCCCCTGTGACTCAGAGCCATTTGTAACTGAAATGCTAATGACAAAAGAAAAAAAATAAAAACACTCTCAAAGGCCATGAAGATTTCAGAATCCTCTGATGGGACATTCTCTTCCCCTAACTTAGAATTAATAGACGACCACCCCTACTGTCTTCTCATCTACGTCATTTGCATGTTGTTCATTTTCTTCTATTTAATGAGGTGATGAATAAGTGTTCTTTACAAAGTAAAGGGGACTGTCAGGTCTGGAGACTGGGGTTCTCTGTTCATTCATATTCCAGGTAAGGTACAAACAGGCAAAATGCAAATCTGTCAGTAATCAAAAATTTGGCCTCCGGGGAGAACCCAGTTAGTTAATTTTTCCTCCCTGCTGCTTCAATTCCCTTGCCTCCTCGGGAGTAGAATGAGACTGTTAGTTACTGATTTGTTCCTTCTTCCAGATCATTGACTAACATATTTTAACATTTGTCTCTAGCAAGCTTTTTAAGAGGAAGGTTTTCAGTATGCAATGTTAGTGTCAACATTTGGCAATAGCAAGTAAACACAAATCAATATTTTATATATGTATATGAAAATGCAGAGAACTATCCAAGCTACTGAAATGAAATATACTCTAAATGTCCAAGGACGGGTGCTCTCATGGTGAAACCAGGAAAACTAAAAAAAGATTTGATTACAGGTTCATGAGGGGAGGGAATGGCTATGATCAGGAAGGAGCATATGGAGCAGTTTAGGGGTAACACTTGACTTGGTCATGAGTGTTAAATGGACATTCACTTTATAATAAGTTCCCTAAGTCCTATATAAAACATAATTAAAATGGTTAAAATTCAGGATAGCTATTAAATTGGCCAAAAAAGAGACATACAGGGCATCTGAGAAGGACTTCAGTGTTCTCTTTCTGGACCCTAGTACTGACCATATGACTGTCTTGTGAAACATATTGTGTATTATATATGTATGTAATATGCAAATTATACTTCAAAAAAAGTGCAAAAATTTTAAAAAAAGCTTTTCAAAAGAGAAAATAGTTAAGTTAAAGTTGTGTTCCACTTCTGTTTCTGCTTCCTATAAATGACTTAATGATTTAACAAAAAAAAACCCTCCAGTTTTAAACTTTTTAGTGGGTAATTGCAATCAACTACTAAAATTACAAACTTCCCTGATGTTGGGAGTTGAATGGGAGGAGAATAGAGAGAGGATTTATAGAAAAACAGTTTATCTAGGGAACACTGTAAGAACTTCCCAAGTCTACAACCACAGTTACAACCTTCCATAAATAGAAAACAGCACTGAAAAGTCAAGGCAGTAGGTCAAAATAAATATATAGTAGCTTCCCAATCTTTGACCTTTTATGTGTTAGAATAACCAAACAGCACTCAATGGAAATGTTTTGATTTGTTTTTCAGTTTGCTGATAGAAATTTTCTTCCTGCTAAGCTCCTGTTAGGACTGAAGCCAACAGAGACATTCTAGTAGCAGAATTTTTTTTTCTTCACTCATTGAAGACGTTTCACATTGAATGTCAGAGTCCATTTGCGCTGTCATCTAATCTTTTTAATAGCTGCTAAACAGAAATGAATCACTTTTTAGAAGAAGCAGAGGTAGAATGAGTTTGAACAGCCAGCACTGCTTCCTTTAAGAAAAAACATGTCCACACAAAGATAAACAAATCTTCTAAAATATGATACTGCCACAGATTAAGCAAGCAGACAAAGCCATGTACTGATTTTTCACCCCAACATGTTGCATGAGGGTTTTTGCAAAAACAGTTGTGGAGAACCCAGGAGAGTTGAGTATTTTAGTTGAGAAAGAAGAAAAAGAAATAGAGATAGAGAGAGGGAGAGAAGGAAGAGAGAGAAGGAGAAAGCAAGAGAGAGAGAGAGAGAGAAAGGGAAAGCGTACAGAACAGCCCATTGCAATGTTCTTCTGAGTTAAGAAGCAATGGATGCAAATACTGATGGAATGATAACAGTAAAAGATGCAGGAAAACTTGCTCTGGAGTCATGAAAATGAATGTGGGCATGTTGCCTTTAATCATCACCTAAACTAACGAAATGTAAAGGATTTCTGAGTGACAAGAAGAAGTTGCTCTTTGTCTGAACCAGGATTACCATGTAGCTCCTCAAGAAAAGCCCGGGTGAAGGTAAAGGAAATGCAGTTTAGTGTAACATCCCATAATTATTTACAGATGTTTATGAAACTCTTAGTTGTCTCATCTGTTCAGCAGGGGGAAAAACATAAATGGAAAAGCAAGGATTGGATCTCTCTTGTCTGCTATCAATTAAATCATCAAAACAAAATTATCATTCAAATTACAATGTATCATTTCACTTTTAGAATGTATGGGGGGGAAGCATCTATGAAAGAGAAATCTGTAAACCATCAAAGCAACAAAGCAACATTAAAGTTCAATGAGCAGTTTGTTCATGCATGTTTTAATCTAGTTAAAAAATGGAAACCATGTTCACGTGGTCAAAATAACACTTGCGTCAAAGGAGTCTTTGAGGTTCAATCCAGTGAGACAGGCAAACGATTTTTGTGAAACCCCAAAATATTTTCAAGAGGCGAAAGGGCTCCCTAGGGGCCTGAATACAGTGGCATTAGTGGAATTTTATGTGGGAAAGTATCTAGCAATAAGGCAAGCTTGTTAGAGAGAGAAAATATCAAATGCCCAACTTCTAAATGTGTTCTCTTAGATGATTATGTAATTGAGAACTGTTTTTTATTTGCTATTAATACTTGGATTCTATTGTTTCCTATCATGCATATGCTAAGCTTGCTTTGTATTAAAGCCTATGTTATTGTGTCTTGCCATGTTTAAGTAATTATCTGTCTCTACAAAAGAGATTTATTACCTTCATGAATTTGACCATACACACATCTTAAATAAATTAATGAACTGACAAACAAAGAGTGCCCCCATCATTCTGAGTAGCCAACACTATTGAAAGGCAGTGCCATTGCAGTGGCAAGCTTTTCAAAGCGATGGGCACTTTTGGAAAGTGTAAAGGGAATTATTCTGTGCCTGGTTGTTTGGGCAAACTTCCTAACTAGAGTTAAATGTTAATCAAACATTAATCTCCCTAGTCCATTTTTTTTCTCAACTCCTGTTTGGTGAGAGCACCTTGAGCTGTTCCCACCAAAAGATCATGTCACACTCACGCTTCGGAAGCAGGGCTCTCCAAACTAGTTTAGATGCTTTTTCCAAAACATTCTGGCCAGTTTGATTTAGTACTTTGAGACTAGGTGTGTGAATTGTTAGAGATCAAAAAGAATATTATTTATTTATGGAAGTATGTAGCATATTGACAAAGAAAATAAGCACCAGATAATTTCTATGCTGAAAGATTTTTTCCTGATAAAAACTAAGAATATGTAAAAGCGTTATATCATATCTTTTTAACAACAATAAAATCAATGTTAACTTACAATTTAGGGCTGATAAATTGCCCCTCTCTCCCTGAAACAGTTGGATAGTATCACTTTGATTATTACATTCACTTGAATGTTTATAATACAACCACAAGAAAATAAAAAGAAACTGAAAATTCTTTACTGAAGAATTACTTTTCCTGATAAAATTTTACCACAATTGAAATATAGACAAATATACTCAGAGCATCCTATGAGTCAGATTTTTATCTGTGGTATGTTTCCTTTATGGAGCTAGCAAAGGGAATTTTTCCTTATTAAATTTTAGGACAAGTTAATGGAAACATCAAAGAATTTTCAGTTCACAGAATCATGACATTTCATTTCTGTGTTTAAAAAAATCATCGTAAGAAAAAAGAACTGTGTTCACATTTGGGGCCTCATAGATCACACGTTTTAAAGTATTATTCTGATGAAGGTTTTCTTCCAAGTTTTATACTTGAGCAATTCCCAATCAATTTTACCATTTCACAACTATATTTTAAGCCCTTAGGACAAATTTTGAAACTTGACTCCAATGAAAATGTCCCTAAAAACAGTAAATTCTGCAGTATACAAAAGCTATCATTTAAAAAGAAACTAGTCAGATTCTTTTTGAGGGCTTTAAAAAGCATTTATTGTATCTCTTAATTACGTCAAGGTCATTGCTTAATAGGTAGCTTACCGGTCTCTTATCAAACATGTATTTCAGAGGCAAACACTCTAGTAAACAGGATGTTCATGTTTCTATGCAAAGTGGAAAAAACATTTTTTTCTCTAAGCCACCTTATACAATTGTAATGATTTTGCTCCAATAGACTACCAAGGCAATTCTTATTTGGGTTTAGTCAATTCAAGCTGTATGTTGGATTTTTCTTAAAAGGTCAAAACTTTTAGCCAGTGATTTGAGAAGAAAAAAAATCCCAAATCAAATTTCCATGAACATAAGAGTAAGATATGTAAACTATCAAAAAATACAACTTAAACTATAAATATAAAATAATTTTTCTAAACTTTAAAAAGTATCAATTGTTTGTATATGTCTATTTCATGTTTTATGTCTTGATTCTGGATCTCCAAGAGAAAATTGGTATTATTTTCTACATATTAGAATATAAGTAAATATTTCTTGCAATTAGGATACTCTGCAATGGTTACCCTTATATAGTGATTACTATCATTATCATCATTGTTGCTAAAATTTTCCAAGGGTTTGTATGTAATATTCTGGTGATATTCTGTAAAGTTTTATTTCTCTATCTACTTCTTTATGCCAGGAATATGTCATAAAATTATCATGTAATCAGTAATATGTTAATGTGAGGGTGGCTCCAGGTAGGGATTGCACCTAACACTGACCAAGACTTTTAATGTTCCTGTTTGTATCAATAAGGAAAACATCTTTACATATTTGTGTCATAGTTCTTTCCAATGTTCAGGAGAAAATGGAATAAAGCAAGGAAGAGAATAATTGGGACCTGGGGTGGTAAATAATTAAGGTTGAATAATGACATAGTTTTGAAATAGAAATATAGGATTTTTTTAATATAATACTTTTATCACAGCTTTGTTCTTATATGTAAGAGGAATGTATTTTATTATACATGTATGCTATTTTAAATAAATATTCATCAATTATATTACTTTCAGTAGTTTAAACACATACAAAACTAGATACGCTGGGGCATGTTTTAGAATTGTTATACACTTGTGTGTTTTTTTCATTATAAGTTATTTCTTCAGAGAGCAAATGCTCCAGTGTCAGCAATATTTTGATTGTTCTGTAATTTTAAGAGAAAGACGACGCCTGGAAAACATTTAACTTTCAATTTATCTTTTCATGACACTGGACCTTATTCCATTTTTGAGTGAAGAATAAGTTTAGAATAAGTTTAACCCTTTAAAACACACACACAAAAAAAAAAACAGACCCTACGAGAGCCTTACACAAAATGTTGATTAAATGTTTCTTTGACAAGTAAATTTAATGAGGCAACTTATAGAAAACTTTTTATTACTGAGGAATTTTTCTGTTACTGAAATTTCCTGAAATAAATCTTAGTACAAGCAATTTTCTAAGAACTCTTTTCTTTTCTCCCTCTTCCTCGTTTCACTTTGTTGAGTACTTTTGTCTCTTAAGAATATTTCATAAACATCTGTGAATAAAAGATGCCATAGAGATACAAATGTACTTTAATTAAACTCTCTTCCACCAAAGCACAGTAGGCGAACATGTCACCAAAGGGGATCGTTTCTAGAAGGAACTGACATATGGTTTTGAAGTGAGGAGGCTGAGTCTAAGTAACTTCTTTGCATGTCTGCAAACTCTTACCTCTCCCTAGCACTTACCATTTCTACACTAAGCTAAGAATGTTTTGCAATAAATCTAGCTTTTCCAGTGTCCCTTCAATAGCAACTTTATATTAATTTCTTTTGGCTAGAAAGTAACATTATTTTCCACCTCCAAAAAGCCCAAAGTAAATACAAATACACTCAGTTGAGTGTCCTTCAACAATATTACAACCCTGCCATGTATCAAAATCTAAACTCCACCTGAACAATTTGTTTTAAAGGCACTGTCACTAAGATGTTTTCCTTTGTAAAACTTTAAAGTAGGTCAATTGAGCTTATTTGAATTCTACAAAGCAGTTCAAATCTTTCAAAGAAAACATGCCATCTGACAAAAGAAAAGGAAAAGAAAAACAAGACTTGATTTAAAATAGAAAAGATCTGGGGTGGTTTTTTTTTATTTTTGCTTTGTTTTGTTTTTTTGTTGTTTTTGTTTTCATTTTTGCGAGGAGAGGCTGGGGTTAGCCCTTACCCACTCAAAAGAATGTAGAGTGGAGAGAATTAAGGACTGTTTCACCTGGGGGAAAAAAGTTGAAGCAAATTCTTAAATTGCAAGAGCAAATTATATAATGCATTTTTATTATTGTAATAAAACAAAATGAATAAGTTAAAAGTACTGGCAAGTCAGAAAGCAGTATAAACTACCATTCAATAAAAAAATGCATGGGATTGTATATGAAGCACGTTTAATACTTCTGCTAAGAGTATCACTTCCTTTTAGAAAAGCTCAGAAATTCATTAACTTAGAGAGGGAAGGAAATTGGATATTACCATTATTTATTAAGAGCCATTTGTTCATAAACTAAGTTATTATTTACCTCTTACATTTTCTCATGAGAGAAGGCTTTAAAATCAACTGAATTTCTCTACATGTGAATAGCTTTAAAAATGATTTTTTGCTTTAAAAAAAGGGGGGGAGGGAAATTCAGTCTGTCTGTAGAGAAGCAAGTGTAGCATATATTTTTCCTTCTTCTAATCTTTCCACAAGTCATCAATCACGGATTTTCTTTGGTATGCTGCCAGAACAGGGCAAAATATGTGACTGCTGATCTACCAATAGGAGCATTTCCCTACCTGCACATTTTAATAAGTCATCTGAACACAACCAGAATGAAATCTAAACTATTTTTTTCACCTCCTCCATGATTATAGCTGACATAAGATTGTTTCAGCTGAATTTATTATGTTTTTTCCAATAAGATGTCTGCATATTGAAAATAAGATCATATAACTTTAAATTAATAGCACTTTTGAAAGAAACAACAGTGTGATATATGGTAAAGATTGCTATATATTATTATACTATATATAATAGTATATTCTTATTGTGTTGTTTTGCTTTTATACCTCAGTCTTTTTCAGTTAATTCTATTATTAATTAGCATACCTTCTATGTGCTTATCATTATGGCTTGGTCTTTTTCTATTAATAATTATTAGTAGTTATCATTATAAATTTGTTTATAAAAGTAATATTCCCATAATGTAATATCATATAGTTTTCTACATCCTTAAATGATAAAAGAAAAAAAGCGGAATATTTATCTCAGATCCATGAGTAAAATGTGCTACAAAGACAGAAAGTTTCTAATTAATTTCTTGAATCATTCTCTGCCACTGTTTCTGAAAATAATCCAATTCATCAAGCTTATTCTGTAGTTTTCCCACAAAAATATGATGGCATATTCAAATTTTTCCTTCAAGGGGTATAATTTGTGGAGGGGAAGGGGAAAAACAAATCATTTAAATAGGGATACAGGTGGACCCATTGCAACAATGAGATGTACAAGTCCTTATGTTGAAAACCAACTTTACAACTTTGGTGGGGGGGAGGGAAGGGGAGGAAGGATTGGCTGGGGGGAGGCGGGTGGAGGATGGGAAGGGATTGGAAGGGGAAACAAAGGTGGAAGCTATAATGCTTGATAAGAAATGTACTCATTATCTTGCCCATGTAATTGTAACCCCTCTGTGCAGTATTTTCACAATAAAAGATAAAGAAAAAAAGAGGCAAATGTGCTTTTTAAAGGAGAAAGTAGAAAGGTGGAATATGTTCATTGTAACACAGTACACAAATGTTGAATATAAACAAAGATGGTAATGAAGACATGCTCCTTCACCTATCGGAGGTTATTCTAAAATCAACAAGAAATAAACCGGTAGAAATAAATGTCTAAGAGCATAGAGGCAATAAAAGGAGGTAAATGCACATCTGAGAAGGCCTTTTGGAGAAAGAGGCCACAGGATGACTTTTGTATCACTGAAAATGCATGAGGTGCATGGAGGGAGAGGGGGAGAGATGAATGGGGGCTTGGATTCAAAGGTCCTGGGAAACCATATGATGAAACATGAATTTCTCCAGTGTTTGGAACAGAAAGTCTTTAATCAGAGGACAAATACATTCTCTAGCTCATTCTACAATCAAAGTAAAGGGAGGCTGCCACAAGAGAGAGAACCTGGAGGGGAGACACGACTTCAAAATGTGGTTTACATTCAGTAGTACTGCCAATTTCTGGGAGCAGAATCTAAGACCCCCACCCTCACACCACTTCCCCCAATTACTAAACCAGGACCTCTTTTTTATCAAAATATTCATATGCCCAATAAACTTTAAAAAAAAAAAGACTGACTTCTCCTGAATGTAGGTAAAATAGGTGAAATGGTGAAGGAAGGGCCTGAACTAATGAGAGGCGCTGTTATAGCTCTTTTATTTGAGGGGCATACAGATAAGCAACAGGTAAAGACCTAACTTTTATTTTCTCAGAAACTTAAACAAAAAAATCTGAGATCCCATGCTTTAGAAATACAAGGTAAAGCAAGGAACAAATAACAAAGAAGGTGTGGGAGATGGCAACTTTAACTTGAATACACGAAAAATATGAGATCACTCTGGGGAACACAAGGGGAAAGTATTTACATTTACACATCTGAAGATCGCAGGAAGGATGAGGAAATATGTAAAGATATGGAAGTTGTTAGCATACTTTTTTTGTTTTTGGTCAGTCGTGAGGCTTAAAGTCTGGGCCTGGGTGCTGTCCCTCAGCTCTTCAGCTCAAGGCCAGCGCTCTACCACTTGAGCTACAGCGCCACTTCCGGTTTTCTAGTAGTTTATTGGAGATAAGAGTCTCATGGATTTTTTTCTGCCCAATCTGGCTTTGAACCATGAACCTCAGATTTCAGCCTTCTGAGTAGCTAGGATTGCAGGCATCACCCACCGGCGCCCGGCCATTAGCATACTTTTGGTTGATAAATGATGATAAGAGACATGAGTAAATAAAAAAATGGGGATTCAGAATTCCTGAGAACAGCAGTGGTTGGAAGAGAAAAATAAAATAAAATAGTCCTAGGTACGAAGGACATCAGGACGTGTAGAACCCAGGGAAATGAGCCTTTCACGAGTGTACAACAAATTCCAATGCCGCAGGGTTCCCCGAAGATTTATGTCTACTGAATTTGGCAATCAGTTCACTCTGAAAGCAGGAATATTAATATCTTGAGATTCCAGCTTACAGTCTTCTGTTGGATAGCTCACATTACTTTTACAAGTGAAATAGAAATCATTACTGAGTCTAAGTCAAGAATGCAGTCAATGTCAGTAGGTTTTTAACCAGTATTTAATTTTCTCTCTGGCATTGGAAATTGTATCAGGTTTCAGTAGACTTTTCTAAGATGAGCACCTGTAGAATCCAGGTGCATTGTAGCAAGGTAGCCTTAAGATCCCCTGGGGAACAAATCACACTTTGAAGGTTAATTTCCTGGCAGAGTGGCTGACAGTAGTTCAGGATTCATTGTAAATAGAGTGATCTTACAAGTATGGGCTTTGGAGTCAGACAAATCCAAGGTCAAAATCCATGCATAGCATTGACTAGCTAAGCCATATTTTTTTCTTAATTTCATGTTTATCATCTTTACAATGGGACTAACCATGTTTGTGAAGTTAATGAATTTTTTAAAAAGGGATTCTATCCATATACACATATATACACATATATCTATAGCTCATATATAAAAATAACTGTAATTGAAAAGTATATGGTGTGTGTGTGTGTGTGTGTGTGTGTATTTCAGTTAAACTCCATATATAAAGAGACTGATCCTGCCATATGGAAGATGAAATGATTTACTCCTCCCTATGTCTGTGAGATGACACACCATGAATGTTGTAGTAAGTTAAGAGCCATTTAAAAACCACTTTCTCACTTTCAAAGTATCTGGAGAAGCAGAATATCTGGGGAAAAAGAATAGTACTTCCGGAAAATTGCAAATATATGATATTTTGAGTCCTAAAGGAGGATTTCAGCTTCACAAATTTTTAAGCCAGAAATTTTGTTTATCTGGTGCACACATAGTCCTTCCCAGCCCTCACCATTTTATATTTTAAGGAATAGACAGAATAAAAAGAGACAGAAAGCTGGCTGTACAGATCAGAATAAGAACATTTAAATTGTTCATATAGTTAGTACATTTTTTTCCATTAGGTTGATAAAGCAATGATGCTATTGCAATAACACAGCAAGTCCTTGTAATGATACATTTTTTAACTGAACAATTGCCTTATTGGATATTCAATACATACTTTTTGTGTACCTAATGTGTGCTATGCAGCACTGAGCTGAACCCAGTGGTAAACGAAGGAGACACAGGCTTTGCTCGCACAAGTAAGCAAAGTGAGCCTTGTGTCCAATGGCATTAAGCATGAGAGGACCTACAAAGAATTAGCCTGGTGTTTGTTACCATGACACAATGTACTAATGTACACTTGGGATCGTCTCATTCCAACAAATTGTCACCAAAAGATAGTGGCTTGCAAAAGGTGAGTTAAAACAAGAAAAATTTCTCCCTGACAGCTACAGTTGTCAGAGATAAACCAAGTTGATTAAAGTCTACCATTGTAGCATCAACAATTTGACTAAGTATGCAAAAAGTCTGTAAGCAAGCAGAGAGTAAAAAGAGAAGTAAATAACAACACACTGAAGTAGAATCACAAAGGGCAGTAAAAGAGCAAGGGTGGTATAAGTCATGTTTGACAGACTACTTAGTTTGAGCCTGGTCTTGAAGATTGGATTTGCAAGTAAGGGGTTTAAATCCCTTGAGCTGTTGGTGAATGTTTAGTTGTGTTTCCGGGTGTTTGGTGATAACCCCTTACACATATCCCAGGAAGATATCTATCAATGTTTGTGTAAATCTTCCCAGACCTCTTGATTTTTTTAAAAAAGTATTTTATTATCTTTCTAGAGATGTGGTCTTATAACTATGCCTGCTGATATCACTAGTAATTTAATTCTGTCATACAGGACAATTTATAAAGTGTTCTTTTAAACTTGTAATTTTGAAATGTCACTTCATATTTGCATGTATTTCTAGTTTTAGAGTAATTCTTATCAAATAAACCTCAATAATTTGTGCTCTCTTAAAAATATTAACAGAAACTCTTTCAAAATATTAATATTTCTCTAGTTTTAATATGCTAACATGTGCATATATTTTAACTTATCTTTAAGCAGTTCAAACTTTTCAACTAATTTGTCTGAAATATATAATTTTGGCAGATGTCACATTTCTTTCAAACAGTTTTATAGAACAACTCAAAATGTTTTTATGTATGGCTTAAAATGAGCTAATGAAAGTGTCTATTTGTATGCATAGCTGCTAATTAATGTTTCCTTTAGATAGAAAGTAATATATAAATGTGTACATATTGACATGTATTTAGTATAGAGAAGCCTGTGTAAATAAAACTCTTTAACCATATGTTAAGGCATAAATTCATATTATCTCCTAAGGACTAAAAAAGAAAATGCAAACTATCCTATAACCTCTTTATACATATATATATATATATATATATATATATATATATATATATATACACACACACAGAGGGGTTACAGTTAGATGAGTAAGGTAATGAGTAAGGTAATATCAAGCATTGTTACCTTCCAACTACCCCCACTCTGCAAAGTTGTAAAGTTCTTTTCACCATAGTGTCTTGTTCATCTCATTGTTACAATGGGTCATCCTGTATCCTTATTTCAGAATTTTGCTATTTCCCTTCCCCGCCTCAAATTAGAAAAATATACATACAAGATGCAAAAGGTTTAGTACCTCAAAACATTTTTCTTTCCTGTAAAATAAATAAGCTAGAAGGCCAGCTCCCCTCTTTCAGAGACTCATGTTATCAATATCATATCATTGAACTTCTATGACAAAAGAACTTCTACATAAATGATTTAGGAGACAACACTCTTCTTAACTGCAGAGTAATTAAAAAATTAAGCCACAAAAATGAGCATATTTACTACTAAAGCTTGAATTGACTTTGGAATAGAGTTGTATGCTTCACTTTGGAAACTAATCTGTCTCGTGATTTTGTGGTAACAAATCCAACTGTAGAACTAAAAGAAAAGAAAATCATCTCTAATGCTAGTGATCCTCCTATCACTTTGACAGAATCCATGGAATTTAAGTCTCAGCAAGATTTTCCCATATGCTGGCTCTGTAAAAATTCTGTTTTAGGGCAATCGCCAGTTGACACAGTATAAGAAATTATAACTAGTAAACTAATTCTCATTATTAAAACTTCTAGTGATTAATGACCAAAAAGCTAAAAATTAAAAATAGGCTTTTATTGTTCTTGCTCATACTACTGGTTTGGTTTTAGAGCATGAACAAGGGTTATATTCATTGCTTAGGAAAGATGTTGCAATGTTAGACAAAAGTAAGCAGAACTATTCAACTGTATTTTTTTTCTCTCCCAACTCTTCTATCAAGGAACAGGATCTTCAAACTAGTGAGGTTAGAACAAACATCGTTAAGTGGGAATTGAATTCCAGAATAGATGAGAAGATAATAGAAAGTACCTAGCACCTCAAATGAGTTCAAATCTCCTGAGTAACATCCCAGAGTGCTGAAAGGACTCACAGAGGAGATGATGAAACCCCTGTCAGTAACCTTGAAGAAATCATGAACAATAGGAAAGCAGCCAAAAAAATTAGAGATGTGAAAAAGTCCCAATTCTCTAAAAAGGAAAAAAGCAAATTGCATCAGCTGTAGCTAGCTAACTTGTCAACCCCAATCTAATGCAAGATTATGTTTTTAAGTACATGTATGTTTAAATGGGGAAAAATGCAGTAATTGTTGTGAATCTTCAAGAGGTAACTTGAAACAAAACTGCCAAACCAACCTACTTTCTGATTCTCATTACCAATCACTATTAACTAGGCTGTCAGGAATCATCACATAATCATATAACATGAAGTATATGGCATTTTAGGTGATAAATTTAATTCCTGGTTTAAGGTCAGTGAAAATGTATTTGTCCAGGGCCATGTGAAAATAGTTCGTGGTTTTGAATTGCCAAGATGTTCAATATTGATCAATTGTGCGACAGGTATGAAGTCATGTCAATATTTTAGGGTTCTATTTATTTAAAGTAAAGTAAATAAATATTATTGGCCTTACAACTGATTAGAGCTTATCTAGCCACTTGTTTTCATTTTGAGAGCTCATCAACATTTGAAGGGTATTGTCACACTAGAGCTTGTCCAAAGAAGATCCTTTAAATATTATGCCATAGCAAAGACATCAGAAGTAATGTCTTTTGTGATATAAGGAGAAGTGTGTGGTTCAGAATAGTGCTTTGAGCAGATTTAGAATCCACAGCCAGGAACAATTGGTGGATGTGGTGAGAAATCATGATTAGAGTTCTTTCAATTAGAAATACCAAAAAATGAATCCGCCCATCGATCATTTTCCTGTCACTGGGAGGGAGCAGACAGAAACTGAGTAGAACATTGGGAATTCTTACATTGCATAGGCAAATGGTCAAGATTTTTAAGTTCCTTTCAATTCCATGATTATTTGATTCTCAGTATTTCTAACAACCACTGAGTACTCTTGGATTAAAAAAAAGTGAAGGAAAAAGGAGAAAAAGCACTTTTAAAATATCTTAAGGAATATCTAAATATTTAGAGAAATTGTATTAAATGTAGTAGTTTTGATCTTTATAAAAATGCTTTCAGATATTAACATAAAAGATATCTCTGAAAAAAGCAAAAGATTTTTATTTTAGCTTTTTGTTTTGGCATAGGGACAGCATATGAAATCTTAAATAAATAAATATACATAGCTGCTTAATTTATTGTTATAAAAGAGACATGTTTAAATAGCATAGTTATGCAAACTGCATCATTTTCTCTTTACTGATTTAGTTAAATATGAATTGCAAGTCTCAGAAATAAGCCACTAGTTAATAGTTCTCAGAGCCTTTTCTTTGCTAAAAGTTTATTGCTGAGAAAGTAATGATTCTCAGTCAACCAAAGTAGTACAGCCACAGCTCCTGACTGTTTTCATGACTCTTGATAAAATGAAATATATGTGTTTACTCTCAATTTCCATAAACTATTCAAATTCATCCTATGTGGGAAGTCATGGCTTTATAAGAAGCATATCTATAAAAGTTTGGACTCCACATTCAGAAAATTTATGCCAGTTAATGATGAAATGTTTAAAATGTATGTATATTCAAATCAAAAAACTCTGTGCAAAAAAAAAGGAAGGTCTCAAATGCGAGCACTTTAACACATATTTCATAGAGCAGAGTGACTTTGAAAATATGGAGGAAACTTAATTTAGGATTTCAAAAGATATAAAGGTTTTCTTTCAAATTTAAGAGAAAGCAGTTCTATGATGTGTTTCAAAAATTACTACACCATAAGTATTTAATAAACTGCACTATAGCCTGATAAAATCAAGGAATAACTTTGAACATATGCAAAATATAACAGATTTAACTAACATGACTTTACATATTCATTATATACATTTCAATGCTTGCTGAAGTTGAAGAGAGATAATTTAATTACCATACTGCAGTGTTCATAGGAAGATTCCACATATAGCAAAAGTTGCTATATGTAATATGACTAAAACATAAGAACAAAATATGGTAATGCTCATGTAATACATCTCCATACAATAGAGATTTGGACTTGCCAAAGGGTAAATCGTGCCCCTTATTCTAATCTCCAGGAATGCAAAAACTATATATAAAAGAAAGAATATGTTCATGTACCTCATTGCCCTTTATTTTACTCATTATTCTTTAATCCTGAATCTAAAATTGATAGATTTCAGGATATTTCAAAAATGAGAAGTTATTACAGATATAATTGTCATTAAAGTATACAAATAATATGAACAGGAGGAAAATAAACAAGATCTAAAGACAGAAAACAATTAACATAAGAGTAAATTAGATCTAGGCAAAACATAGCACTGTTCAAAAAATTCATACCACATTCATATTTCAGTCTGGTACTAATTTTCGTTCACCAATAACACTGCTGAATAGTTAACCCATAAGGAAAATGATATGGAACCAATAGAGGCCAAAATACAAAGTAAATGCTAAATGACTTGTATTTGTTACAAAGATATTTAAAGGGATTACAAGTTTGTTTGGTTTTTTTAAGCTCTTAAAAATTAGTGAAAGGCAGCCCTGTGAATGCAGATTGCAGATGGGCGACATTGTATTAAGTTGTCAACACTAAGAAATAGGCTAAAATGTAAATATTCCTGAAAAGGTGTAAATGGCTACAGAAATAATGACACAAATCAATGAAGAAAAAACGAATTTCTGTTGAAAATACACTATTCTCTGTTGGACACAAAAGTTCCTTCAGCGTTGTCATAGATCACTGGTGTTCTTCCTTGGGTCATGACCCAGATTAAGGTTGCTGAGGGTCTGTAGAAAGGTCAGGAAGTATTCTCAAGGGGAAATTGTTCCCAACCTCCTGCATAAACACAAAATAGTACAAGGAAAGATGTATTTTGGCCCTTTGTCCCCTCACCAGTGCAAAGAAAATAATCAGGAGGAAAATAAACTACTGAGAAGTCATCTTTTGGACCACAACAACACTACTAGAATACAGGTCAATATGGCACACATTTTTTTCCTTTCTAGTGCTGGGTAGATGGCATTGCAATCCTCACTGTCTACCAGGATTTGGAGCAGACAATGACCCATGAAAATATTTTATTACAGCAATTCTTGTTGTATATTAGTTCCAACAAATGGAATAGTAGAACTCTTAGTCACTATTTTGGTTTGACCAGTAAAATAATGATGAGCAATTTATGTACCTGACACAAAATTGAGTGGGCTGGTAGATAACAGAAATTAATAGTAAATATGTTGGTTCCTAAAATTACTGAAGTCCAAAAAAGAAAATAGGATTCCCCCCTGTCCCAGGGGATCCAACTTCAGAAATCTGGGACACTTCTGTTTTTTCTGAATGGTTAAAAACAATTAAAATAATGAAGAAGCTACATTGAAGATGCAAAGCAATGTGTGAATCAAGCTACAGGAACAAGATCATTACACACGTGGGTGTGCAATGGAATCTGCTAACCACTAGGAAAATTTTGTAACTAAGATTAACATTCTAGATTGAATATAAAAAGCTGTTTGCAAGAAGATTATTATGCAAAATTGCACAGATATTACAAATAATGTATTCCTTAAATCCAATGAGAAAACTGGGGTTAGTAACTTAGTAGGATCACTCCACAGACTAGCACCATAACATCAGCAGGTATTTTTCTAATAGCGAAGATTTCTATTTTATTTATGTCAAAGGAAGAGGCTTTCTCAACTTCTGGCTTTGAACTTTGATTTTGTATGTATGCTGATAACTTGTGGACACTCTCAGGAATTTGCCGACCATATTCAGGCTTGCATCATGCAACACTGGTTTTCCTAGAACAATAAAAAAAATTCCCTCCATACCTTTTCAACTTGTCATATTTTCAGTGCATTATAGAATTGGAATAAGCTTTGAAGATGAAAAGGACTGTACACAATGCCTAAGTGTTACTATTATTATAGTGATGATATGGTCCACAAGATGCACAAGGGCATTTTGGGATGAATGTATTATGAGTCACAACGTTGCAACTGAAGACAGCTGTTTGATTGCTACTTGAGAAAGTAGAGTTGAACAAGCCTGAATATGGATGATCTCATTTGGCTTTATAAAGCTAAACAGAGGACAGGCAGTTAGTTGGATAATACATCTCCAAAGGAAAGGAGACTTGGTGTAATTTATCTCTCTGTTATAGTGTATATCATGTTCTTGCTAATAAACTCCAGATAGGATATCTTTTCTAAAGGTCATAATATCTTTATCAGGGTGACCTCTCTCTCTGCTTGCAACCTCTAAGCATGCATTATTCCTACTACTACTATAACTTTAGTTGTATTGATCACTTTATTATTTTCTTTGTATATCTGACTACTACAGAATTATCTTCTGTTGCTGATAGTTTCATTTACCAATTTTTCTCCCTTGACAATGAGCAAAAGTTACTGAGAATATTGTCTTGTATTTATGAGCTTTTATGCTACCCTAAAATTTGGAGAAAAATATATGAGCTGGAATCTAACAACTCACTCAATGATTCAAAACACAAAGAAATATGAAGTTGAATGATTTTCTATGATTAGATACCAAGAAATGTTAAGGCTATGATGCAGTTAATTGCCAAATGTTACATGAACCAAGAGGCCTATAGACTTAAGTGTAGAGTCTGTTACAGTGTATTGTAGGAATTAATCGGAACTTTTCTAAAATCATATTAATGGAAAAAAAGTAGGTAAATATTTTAGCCTTAAAGGATTCCATGAGGAAAATCATAGAGGTAGAAAGAGACAAGTATTTTTTTGGACTAGTGTGGTAGGGATTATCAGCCCATGAGGACTTTCTGAGGAAAGGACTGGAAAGATTTCTGTGGAAAGCCTTGGACACATACTGGATTTAGGTTCATGAGATGAAACTTCATCCCAAATGTTAGAGAGAAAATATCAAGTGTCAAGTCTGATTTCCTATGTGGTAGTTATACAAGTGCAAAAATTCACACTTGCTAATCATCACCTCTGAATTAACAATTGTATAATCACTGGAGATTTTGATAGAAGAACAACTGGACTAAAGGACTTCCTTAAATATTTCTTATGTAAATATCAAAATGTTATTAAGAGGGAAAAAAAGCAATGGAGAAAACCTAGTAGGCATGCGGTAAACAATAGAGAAGGAAAAGGGGAAGAAATAAATGACATGATAAAGAAAAAGCAAAACCTCACAGAATCTGGGATTGGAGAAACTCAGGCAAGGAACCAAATGTGTATTTCATCCTCAATAAGTAATACTCTAAAATGTGAAGAGAATTTGGTTGATGGATTTGAAAAAAAAAAAAAACTTCAAGTTAAGCTTAGGTGATTCCTTGTGATTGTTGATGATACTTGTCTAGTTTAAAAAGTATGTTTTTAAGTGAGGAGTGAATGTGGGCTTTTTCCCTAAAATGAATACAGGAAGTTGAGGAAATACCACCATGTTTTTCATAACAAATAAGTGGAAGATGGAAGTGGAAAATTTAAATTAAGGTTGCCACAAGAAAAGAAAGTATTTATTTCATCTTTGTCTAGAAGTGGTCTTCTATACTATGTGAAAATGAATTTTTGATCACAAAGTTCTATGAAATGTTACCTTACAGGAAGCGTTTTTTCTACTAAAGTGTGACATGTTGGGTAGCACTTAAGCCCTATTAGGCATTAAAATATGTATCAGTGAATACTTGGTTAAAAAAACACTAGTTAAGGTAGCAGCAAAACCAATCCTCACAATGTATTATTATCTGAAGTAAAAATGTCCAGAATACAAAAGCCAAATTAGCAAATTATATAATGCTGATTTCTTTATGGAAATATTTATCAAAGGCTTAGTCGCACATTTTCATAGTGTGTTTAAATTCATTTGCTTTATAAGAGCTTTATAAGAATTCTATTTAGGAGCAATTATCAAGAGAACTATGTGTGTCAATAGACTGCTCTTAATTTGTTAACCTTTCAAAAGATAGCAAAGGAACTACCAAAGAGATCATCAGTTTCCCTAAGTGCTTAACAAAAGAAAGAATTTCACTGATAGGACTTAATCAAACCTAGAAAACGTTATTTTATTTTCTCCAGAAAATTCAGAATAGGAGACAGACTTTAGTTCTGGTACTCATGATCATTAAACTGAAGATGTGACCTTGAGCTTACTCCTAAATGCCTCTTGATTTCCATCACCTTAGATGAGGATGGAAGAGATAAGGCTAGCTGCTCTTTCACAGAGCTACATTCTACAAGGTTTTGTCACACAGTACGTATAAAGATGACAAACGAGGCTCAAGGAGAGAGCAGGAACTTTTTAACCTTAAAACTAAAAGAAAATCTAGAGTTACTGCCTGATAACTTTCTTTTTATGGTTCTTGGGATGGGACCCAGGGCTGTCCATGCTGGATGAGGGATCTATTCCCCCGTCAGCCATCGTTTCTGTTACTCTCCTCCCACACACAGGGAGAAAAAAATTGGAGAGGAATAGTAAATGTCAAGTTGATTATAGATCCTTGGCAATCCTAGAGGATCAAGGTTAGCTACTTCAGAAGGTATAAAATTATATAGTCCTGCCCTTTTCCACCAACTCTCTTCGAAATAGTTCTAGTTCTCAGGGGCACTTTCATGCCAGGCTGGCAAAGATATAATCAGTATTTGATTCCTGGAGACAATTTTGGTAATATGAATCAGAGTGTGGAATGTATGTACCCCTGTACCCCAGCAATAATTTTGCCCTAAGGAGATAACCACATAAGTTGGAAAAGCTCTACAAGAATGTTCATGACAAACAATGTTTGCAGTTACATTAAAAAAAAAACTGGGAACAAGCTAAAATTCAAGAGATAAGTATTTTTTAAAAGACACTCAAATCAATGATATACACAGAGTGAAAATATGTTTTTAGCATTTATCATTGAACAGATATTAGACTAAAAGGATTAATATGGCAATTACCTAAAATTGTATACATACATACATATATAGTTTCATACATAGTTTCATATTCTTATTTTTATTTCTCTTTAGATAAGTTCTGTGGAAATTTTCTAGAGTGGTTCTTTTTTTTTTAAATATCTTTCTTTTTCTTCTCATTCCCAAGCCAATACGGATTCATGATTTCATGTTTGCTTACTTTGCTTGCTTGGCTGGCACTCTAACTTGAGCCATGCTTCCAGCCCAGCTTTCGGCTGATTATTTTGAGATGGAGTTTCCTGAACTTTACTGCTTAAACTGTCTTGGAACTTTACTCTACTCAGGGCCCCAGCCTCCAGTGTAGCTAAGTTTACAAGTTGGAGCCACTGGAACTGGCGAGAGTGATTGAGTATTTTGGAAATTAACATTGCAATGTTTCAGAAACAATGATTAAAGAATTCAGCTCCTGATGAGCTGAAACTGAGCACAGAGTAGTTAGGAAACAGCTATGCCAATCATGAGTTTTTCTTGGATTGTGTTTAGGATTTGGAATAACTTATTTTTAGAAATACCTTTAGCATTACAACTTATGATGTCTGAAATTGTGCTGAAGTATTTGATATATCCTCTTTCACTGATTCTTGAAGCTAGATGACTTTCATGTTTTTGTTTTCTGTTTTTGTTTTTTGTTTGTTTTTGTCAGTCATGGGGCTTGAACTCTGGGTCTGGGCACTGTCCCTCAGCTCTTCAGCTCAAGGCTAGCACTCTACCACTTGAGCCACAGCACCACTTCCAGTTTTCTGGGTGCTTTATTGGAGATAAGAGTCTCATGGACTTTCCTCTCTGGACTGGCTTTGAACCATGATCCTCAGAACTCAGCCTCCTGCATAGCTAGGATTACAGGGGTGAGCCATCGGCACCCGGCTCAACTTTCATGTTTTATATTATGTGATAATACGAGTTAACAAATAATTTTGAACAAATTTTTATTATTGAGATTTTCTTTTAAGACAGCTCTTACTTATATAGGGCTCAACCCCACAACCCTCCTCTTTGAGCCTCTCAAGTGATGGGATTACAAGTATAAGCCACTATGCTTGCCTTTAGATTTTTTTTTAATTAGTATAATTTACCCATCCTAGACCATATTTACCAGATGCTTCTCAATTAATCTAATTTTCATTTTATGGAACATTACAAGAAGTAAAGGAAAGCTTCTTCCTCTTATGAAACTAGGCGTGTGAGATTTGTCAGCATCCTCAAACTAAGACACAGCCTTTACCACCAGATACCCTAGGTCCAGATGTTAACAAGGAGATCTTACCATAAGAAGAAGTAAGGGAAAACATTCTTATTCTCTTAATCAGTAGTAAGAATAATGATGGAGGATACATGGACAAATTTCTGGGGTCTAAAGTGTCAGTGGAGTTCTGAAAGTAGTTTTGGCTTTGGGGAGCTAAAACCTGAATTTCCTTTCTAGATATTTCATGGACTCTGAGCTGCCATGTACTCTATAATAGATTTCTTTTCAATCACCAAATCAGCTCACAATTGAGGACACTGGCTGATACTCAGGATCCTTGGCTTCCTACCTGCCTACCTGGGAAGGTGGCTCAGTGGTAGAGTGCTTGCCTCACATGCATGAGGCCTTGAGTTCGATTCCTCAGCACCACATAAACAGAAAAAGCTGGAAGTGGTGCTATGGCTCAAGCAGTAGAGCGCTCTCCTTGAGCTAAAGAGCTGAGGGACAGCACCCTGGCCCAGAGTTCAAGCCCTATGACTGACGAAAAAAAAAAAAAAGGCAGGAAAAAAGACTGGCATGCCCTCACCAACACTTACAGGAACTCTGTCTTTGTCCCTTTAATTGGCAAATATCCTAAGAGTTGTCACTGTGCATGATGTCCTGATTGAGAATTCAGTTTTCTCCATATGACTTCAACCCTCATCCTCTACAAGAATATAGTGAGACTCTGGGATTGCCTACAGCCATGAAATCCACCTCATTTAACTCTACATCTTACTCTTTTTCTTTCATCTCTTAAAATAGTTCATTCTCTCTTTTTTTTGCTTACTTCATATTGATTGTATCTTTTTTCTTTTTTTTTAAGTTGGTCCTAGGTCTTGAACTCTGGGTCTAGAAGCTGTCACTAGGTTCTTCAGCTCAAGGCTAGCACTCTACCACTTGAGCCAAGCACCACTTCCGGTTTTCTGGTGGTTTATTGGACATAAGAGTTTCATGGACATTCCTGCCTGGGCTGGCTTTGAACTGTGATCTTGCGATGTCAGCCTTCTGAGTAGCTAAGATTTCAGGTGTGAGCCACAGGCAATGTCTGGCTTGATTGTATCTTTATAATTGCCCTTGTTGACCTCTGCAATCTCACTCCTCTGTGCTCATTTTTTCCTGTAATTTTTCCAAAACATGATACATTTCCGTGGCTTATAATGCCATTTGTTTTCTGGAGAAATGTATATGTATGTGTATACAGAGAAGTCATGGTGTACATGCGAGTCATGAGTATACACGTGACACTGAGTTCTAGACTTGTATTTTAAACTTCCACTGCCATCTTGAATAACATATTTATCCTCTGAAACATGATTCTTCCTTCACCTTTTCACCCTACTGAATGGCACTGTCACTAGCCTATTTTTAAGTCAGCATATTTGAAAGCATTCTGGATTTCTTTTGTCTAATTTCTCACATACATTCCACCAGGAATACCTATCAATTAGCTCTCACGATTTCTCTGTTGTTTTTCTCTTTCTCTCTTTTAACATTATTGTAATCTCCCACTTGAATATTATAATAGCCCCTTTCTCCATAAGATTTTGACATTAATGAGAGAAAGGTTATGATTGGTGTTGAATTGCTTTCTATTTTCTATGACTTTATACATAGTAGGTGTTCAGTAAATATTTGACGAATGGAACATTTAATCACTCAGAGTCAACTGGCAGCTAGTTGAGCACTAGCTTGTTCTGGAAAGCTGAATAAAACTTAGCAGATGGTGATATGAAATAGATTTTATAAATAAAATTTAAAAAATCCCTAGTATCATGGGTGCCAAGAAAAAAAATTGAGTGGAAAGATAAAATATTCCAAGAGGGTAGGCTGAGAGGTACAATAGTGACATTATAATAGATCTTATTTTCATTGTAAATCATTTTTGGTTACAACATTTCAATCTAAGGAACTATGCCTGAATGATATAACAAATCAAATGAATTATATAACAAATCATAATTAATCAAGCATCTATTTATGTGGACCTATCAAGTATATAGCAATAAACCAACAAAACAAAAACCCTACACTTAGGAACTTTGTGACTGAGTTAGGGAGGCAGAAAATCAAGTAAAGGAAACACTCTCTCTCTCTCTCTCTCTCTCTCTCTCTATATATATATATATATATATACCTATATATATATATTGCATATCAGTATATATAGATATATACTGATATACACCAAATAGAAATAAAATAGAAATGAATATGAAATGTAGAATAGTGATTAATATGTTAAATTGAGTGCCCAGAGAAGGCCTCGTGGAGAAACTGACTTCTAAGTAAAGAAAGTGAATGTGATGAGGGAGGCAGTTATGGGACATTCATGGGAAGAGGGTTCCAGGAAGGGAGGAGAGTAAGTAAAGGTGTTGAGAAAGTAATAGCTTTTCATACTTAATGGCTTGCAAGAATACCAATGGCTTATATGGACTGAAAAAAAGTGAGAGGAATAATAAACTAACTTAGAGGTAAGTGAGGGTAGTGGTAGGATTGTTCTTGAGTTATAGTGATGGCTTTGGTTTGGTGTTTAACACTGCAGAAAGCTATCAGAAAGCGTTTGAGTAGAGGTGTATGCCACACAGGATCATGAAACATGCTCCAAAATTGTTAGGCTCTCTGGTTTGCTAGTGAAGGAACCAAGCCTCCACCACAAATCTAGGCTTAGAACATGTTAACCGTATGATTTCTGATGCTTTGCTCAAAATCTATAAATTAAGGAAAACATCACCGAGAATTGGATAACAAACTAAGGCCCAAGACCACTTACAATGATCACTTTTCCTTGTTTTAGGGCAAAACTCTTCTAAAAATATTAAAAATAAATATTACTTTTATGTTCTATAATTGCAATTGTTTTACTATTACTCTTTTTATTGTCATTAATCTTGCAATTGTTCTGTTATAGAAGCCAGAGTTGGATAAAAATATTAAAGTCATATCTAATATTATTTGATTTTATTTTTCTTACAGTATGATGAAGTTATTTTGCTTCCTTGTAGTTTTATTGTTGTAAACTTTGTCAGTGGATATATTGGATAATATAGACTAGAAAGTCAGTATAATACAAATATTTTATGAGTTTCAATGCTTTGTTTTCAGATTTATCTCATGTATCTATTTTGCTTGAACATTTCATTCAGTGTTATATGAGAATCCTATTTTATTTGTGCTGTATAAACACAGTGGGTAATCAGGTAAACAGGTAATCAATTCTAGCAAAGCTACATTCCAATATAGATAGGGCATCATAACACTGTACATTCAGTATTACTACCTAAGTACTACAAAAACTGATAACACAGCACAAATTTCCAAAGATATTACTATTATTCACAGCAGTTATTGGAATTTATCTTTTAGATATGGTAAGATTGGTAGCCAATGTATTCAATGTAATTTCAGATAAAGATGACAATCTAATATGTCTGAGCTACTTCAACTTGTCTTCAAAGTATGTGTTTCTAACAGTTCTATCAGGTTGTGGTTTGTCAGATCAATACTTATCCAATCATTAACACTAACTTAAAGTGTTTTTGTTGTGTATGTTTTGGTCAGGTGATACCTTATGTCTAAGCTAGCCTTGAACTCTAAGGGACAAGTGATCTTTCTGTTTCAGTTTCCCATAAAACGGGGATTATAGTAACATCCCTCCATACCTGGCTCATTTGAATTCTATTTTATACCAGTTCATACAGTCTTGAACATAAACAGGAGTATATAACTGGAAAATTCAGTTGACTTGAGTGTCGTGCTATTCAGGAATCCACACAACATTGTAGTACCTAGAATTTGTCTTTTTTCCTTAGCTCTGCCCCTTCTCAACATTAACACAAAATTTCAGTGACTGTAAAAAACCAAAGTAGTTACAAGAGCTTCAGCCTTAACTGTTTCAGGTACAAGTGCAATAGGATAAAAGATTTGAGTTTTCTATCTAGTTACTCCTCAAATTGTCCTTGTCTCTGGCTCTGTCAGAATTCTGAATCTAATTGGTTAGACAAGAATACAATGCCTACTTTTCTAGCAATGGTCATTTTAAGTATTTTTTCTAGGACTATTCCCAAGAGGGAAACCAGTTGGCTACTACCAAGGGGCAGATAATAGATGTCAGTAGCTAAGACGCAGCAAATGTTCACAACAACTGGACACACACACACACACACACACACACACACACACACACACACGGACACTTCAATTTGGTTTTCATCCTCTAGATGAAGGGATTTAGACTTTTGGTCTGCATTTGTGATTTTGGCTATATTACTGTAGCTTGATTTCCTTTTAAAAAAAGACAGTAGAGATGTGTATTTCACAGTGCTTATTAAGATTAAATGAAGTAAAATCTGTGCAGTACTTAGAGTATATCAAGTACTGGGTAAATGTTAGCCATTATTGTTGCTTAGGTTTGTCCTTGATATTGCAGTCTTCCAAAGCCTTGGCTTTTTAGTTTTGCTTATAAAATTAGAGGAGGAGTCTACCTTGCAATATAAAGTCCGTGTTACATAATCTTATGCTTTCATAAGCCTTTGGATGACCCGTGTCCTCTAAGACAGTCTTTCCTATGGAGACTTTGAAGCTGGAGTCCTGAAGCACAGCAGGAAGAGCTAAATTTCTCCATGACTTCAGTGAAAAAAATTACATAATTTTGCTCTTATGATATTCTGAATGAGAAAATAAACTCTGTCAAAAATGAGGTTAAGAAATATGAACCTTGCAGAGTAGACTGTAGTTGTAAAAATAAGGCAGAATGGTCCACAGCCTGACCCTCTACTCCTGCAATACTGTTTCATACTGCATGTGCATTTAACATTGAGCAAAATTTACTTTTTGTCTAATGACACTGTAAGTCACAGTGTCTACTGAATAATGTATACTACATAGAAGAGCAGACTGCAGAGTCATCAACTATCACTGATTTCTGCCTAATTTTATAATGTATCCCATGTAATAATCTACAGAAACTGCTCAAATGAATCTCACACAATGAGTAGTTTTTATATAGCTACCTTGTTATTCATTTTTCTGCTTTGTTATCTAAAAGTAGAATTGCCTTTATTCATCTAGAATAAGATGAAGATATGAGATGGCTTATCTTTTTAAATGAACTAAAATTTGACTCGAAGCACATTAAGTTTACGCTAGGATTCTATGAGCTGCAAATATATTGCCTTCTTCATTTGCTCATATGCTTTTGTAATCAAGAGACATGATAAGAGATGCATGCTCGTGTGCCTTTGTAATTGAGAGACCTGATAAGAGATGCATTTTGATTTAAAGGTGTGCATATACACATGAGTACACACATATATATGTGTATGAGGTACAATTCTATGTCTCATGTCTCGTTGTGCAATTGGACATGAGTAGTTAGTTCACAGATCTTACTCAGGACTGCTTTTAAAAAGGAGTTCCTGTTTGGGCAAAAAATCAGCAGTGGTATCTAAAACTGAAGTCTAAGACTGAAAAAAGTAATCAATATTTCATTTAATAAGGACTTAATTAGATGATTGTGTGGCTGTCATCGACAGGCATTGGCATACTTCTTATCTGAAAGCTTCGCATATTCTTGGCAAGGATCAAACATACACTTAAAAGTCTCAGATATATCATCGATGCTCTCAATCTCTAATTTGTGAATTTCTTGAGGCTCAAGAAATTCCCCTTATACTCAGGGGACTTACCTTGTTTATCTTGCTGACTTAATTAGCTTTGAACTATGAATGTCCGTACTTCTCTTTCCAGACAGAGCTATCTCCAGAGTCTAGACTGGAGCAAATTGGAACAATTGCCCAGGGCTCTGCTCTGCTGGGGAAACCCAGCAGCTGGGTTTGCTGCTACAGAGTATAAACGAGGGGGCTATGAGTTAACACGACAGAGCACAGTTGTCAAAAAATAATTAATACAGTTTGTAAAGAATCTTGTATTCTCAACTTAGGTTGCCCCGTAAAAAAGCAGTAACTCTAGTCGCCTAAACACGGTGAATCACTGTTAATAAACTCTTTCTCTCTGCTTTAAGTACCCTTTTAAAATCATGCCTGCATGTATTCATTCAATGGACATTTATCAAAGTCCAACCTTGTAATCTTTTTTTGGGGGGGGGGTGAGGTTCTGAGGTTTATACTCAGGGCCTTGGGCTTGATTGGCAGACATTCTATCTCTCTCTCCCTCTTTTTAACTTTTGAACCTTTTTACTTTTGTCACAAGATCATTGTTATACTTTAGTAAATACAGCATCATATAATGTGTTTATTAAAATTGCAGTCTTGGTTTGCTTCTATAGAGATTCACATTCATTAGTAGGTGAGTATCATATGTCTGTATTAAAAATATCTAAAATAGTTCCTATCTTAATTGTTGAGTCAGTTCACTTGCCACTGGAGTAACTAACAACTAACATAGTATCTGCCACATAGTAGTTCCTCACTACGCAATTGTTGAACGTTGCTGAATTATTAAAAGCTGTGCTATATACCCCAGGATCTAAAGCTGATATTATCACGAGAGCTTCTGTATCCACTAGTGTCATAGAAAAGAACACAAGGCATAGCCTAAGGAGTAACTGAACAAAGTTTAATGAAAAGTCATGTTATAGACCTGTACAAGGTAAAGGAAACCATGAGAGATGGCAAAACACTCAAACCCTAGCAATAGCCATAAGGAGCTGCTCCCCTTAGCACCAAGATTGCAAAAAGCCTCTTTTTACTAGAAGCCTGTGGATGTACAGACACGTCAGAGAGGTTTGCTGGCAGAAGGTAGCCAGGGGATAAGCACACTGACATTTCTCATTCTCTGATCTAAAGATTTCATGAATCAAAACATACCAGCACCCAGAGAGCAAGGGAGTCAATGGTTGTAATGCTTCTGCTCTCTTGACACAAAACACAAGGAGAATGTGGAGAGTGGCTTCCTTCCAGAAGCTAACAGCTTCCAATCACTCTGTAGTTAACTAGTAAGCAATGTTTGGAGAGAAAATAGCAAATGATGCTTATTCTTTTGTCAGTTATCTGTGTCTATGTGGCTGAATGTATGCCAATCCTTTCAAATAGTCCTACACGCACCAAGGATAAGCCCACTGCGTGAACACCAAGACAGAATTCTAATGAAACCAACATCTCCATTTTCAAGATGATGGCAAACTCCTAAACACATGTACACATATGTTCTCCTGAGAGTATGCTCACACATATGCTTCCATTGGATTCACAAGGTCTCCTGAAATATATTCCTTGTTAGAACCTAGAAATTTGAAGGTATATAATTAATTAAATCTAACATGAGCTTTTGGTAATTGAACATCTGTACAACTTAATTGTGATCAATAGACTAGTGAGTCCATTGTGCTAAAATAAATCTCTCATGCTAAAATGACTCAATATTTTAACGTCAAACAACACAGAAGACTGTTTAAAGAGTGTGTTTACCCCTACATCACTTTTATAACTTTCCTAACTTACATTTTGGCATCTAAAACTGCAAATAATCCTTACTCATCTAACAATTTTCAGCTTTTGACCTCATTTTCTCCACTCCAATGCTTTAAGGCCTAGGATCTAGTTGAAAATCATTAAACTCACTATTTTTAGAGCAGCATGGAATTATGAACCAAAACTTAATGATAATGAGGACAATATTTCAGAGGAAGACAAACATCTCCTCTGATTCCTTGCCAAAAATATGCTGCAGAGATGAAGACCACCCAGGAGCTCCAATTGACACATGATGCATCAGCCCATGTGTATTTTTTAAAAAAAGATTAGAAAGGAAGAAAGAAATGAAGAAGAAAGACATAAAGAAAGATGGAAAGAAGGAATAAAGAAAGAATAAAAATAAGAGAGAAGAAAGGAAGGGTGGGAGGAAGGAAAGAAAGGAAGGAAAGAGGGAAGGAAGTAAAGAGTGAAGGTAGGCAGGAAAGAGTGAAGGTAGGAAGGAAGGAAGGAAGGAAGAAAGGAAGGAATAAGTGGGAGGGAAGGAAAGTATGGAAGAAGGGAATGAAAGAAAGAAAGAAGGAAGGAAGTAGGGAAAAAGGAAGGTAGACTCTATGGAACACTTGTTTTTCTTTTAGTCTTCAAGTAGTTGTACAAAGGAGTTGTCATTTACCAAAGCAGTTTATGAATATAATGCCTCTTGATCAATGTCACCTCTTTCAACATTCTCCATGGAACATTTGAAACTTGGATTCAATAGAGTGTTTCTAAGTAAAATTTACCAAGTTTCCACTTCCATTTTCATTCTCTATGATAAATTATTAGTTATGGTAGCATATTCTATAGAAGTTGAATTCCTGTACTTCTAATTTAGTTTAGGAATTTGAGGACAGATTTAGGGAAAAGGTGGAATCTGAATTTGACCTTGGAGGAGAGGATATTTAGGGGGAAAGCAAGTATGAAAGGCCCTCCAATGACATCCAAGTGAGGTATATGGAAGTAACAGACAACCATTCTGAAATGTATGATGTATCTGGGAAATGGTGACTCAATCACCGGCCAGAAGACCAACCTGGGTTCAAGAATGTATAAAAAATGAAGCCAGAAAGACATGTTGGAATAAGTTATGGGAAGATGTGAATCTCTTAAAACCTTTTGGATTTTTATTTTGGTAGTAGAGAATCATTACATGTATTCAGTAGGGAGTAGAAAATAAGAGGGGAGGTGAACCCTTTAGCTTTGTATTATAAAGAAATGGGTAGAGCATATAGAGAGGAAAAGTCCAACTGCAAGTAGTGGGAGAAACATAACTTGCCATTTGGGAACAGTCCCTGTGGATGGAGGAGAGTGGTAAGAGGTCCAATGTCAAAAGGAACAATGAGAAGACCAGTCAAAGAATTGGATGTGAGGCATGTGGGAGAGGGTGCTAAAGATATCCAAAGTCTGGAGTTTCTGGTTTGGATGACTCACATGTTTGACAGACATGAGACTTGTCTATTTCCTTCCTCCTTTCATTTGGTCTCTCCTTACAGCCACTCCCTTTATTGTGATATCAGATACAGAATATTTGAATCTCTGTTGAAGTGTTCCACTCCAAAATTTAGGCAACACCAAATGTCAACCTTGCTTATTACAACTGAGATTAAATTGCCCTAAAAAAAGTTTGTAGAGAAAAGACAGGATTGGAAAGAGGATAATATAAGATAGCCGAACAAAGTGTAGAAAGACAAAGATTAGAAATAACTTCCATTGCTGGGTCAGGTAGAGAATGGAGTTGGATCTGGATTTGGGGGATATAAATTGTCTTATTTGAGTAAATAGAAGTCAGATCTGATAGCATTTCCCATAGTGGTTGGTTTGAATAAACAGCACCAAAAAATCTATTTAGTTCTACTTTCAATCCAGCAGATAATACAGAGTTGGATATTCATGAAATCTAAATGAAATAGCAAGAATCATTATTTTCTTCTAGGGCAGCCTAGTCAGGAATTTTCGTACGTATGTGTGTATGGTGTGTGCAGACACGTGTGTGTGTCTACACCTCAGAAATTTGTTTCCCTTTTTAATTAAACAAAGCCCATGTTTGTTGGCTTTTAGGGTGGGCTGAAAGGCCCATCTGTTTAACTAGGCATTTGCCTGGTATTGCAGGGGGAGGATTGGCAAGTGTAAGTGTGAATTTGAATACCAGATACAGGCTATTTAAAGCTGAATTTATCTTTCATAAATTTACCCAGCGGTGCTCAGCAATAGGTAATTTGGAAAATAATCATAGTTTGTGCAAGTGTTTTTTTTTTCTTTTTTTTCCTAAAGGTTGAATGCCCTGTGATTGGAAGAAGAAATAGACTTTAAGAGTTCATCTCGATAATACTTCTTTTGCTTCAGGTTGTACCACGGTGATGGGCAGAACACTTCAATAATTGCTTTTGATGTCCTGGAGGGCAAAATGATCTTCTATTTCACCTGATGTAGCAAATAATAAAGAAATATTTCCTTGAACATATGTGTTAAAGCAATCGGCATCTAGGACCAGGGGTTGTCAATCTTTGAGATTTCTAAAAGGAATGGCAATTTATGATGTGTTAGGGTAAACAGTTGGATTACATTTCTGCTCTACGTGTTCCATCAGGTAAAATCATTGTGATTACAGGAACTGGAATTGTGAGTAAGTTATGTGCTAAAAGGTTGAAAATGTAAAACAAGTATCTCTGTGCTTAACTACTAATCCCTTTTTGTATCTCTGCTGAATAAACTACAAAAAACGGGCAGGGGAGGGTGTTTAAATAATATATTATTATGTCATTTTGATAAATAATAAGCAGCAATTCAGCTTGAGGAAGTGTTTCATCAGTTGTCCAATCATGAGAAAATAGTCCAGAATTCAAAGCACTATGAAAGATTAGAGAGAGGTTATTTTATTGGAAAGTTGCTTCTTTTGCTTGCATTTTATTTCCCTGAAAATGTTTCTGGTGTGCCCTACAAGACGCAGGTTGCCATTTGAACATCCACACTCCATTGTTTAGGAATGCATTGCTATTAAAAGCAAAAGAGGAGCATGGTTTAAAGAGCTTTGCATGTGTTTGACAGCAGAAGATAATAAATGTAAATACATCTTTAATATTTCCCCTAATTCATTTTGTGCCATGCAAATGTCAGAAATGGAAAAACAAATCAACAAACATTTGAAGGCAAACAATATACATAACTTATTTTATATATTAAAAACAACTGTCAAACAATTATGACCTCATGTATTAGTTGGTTGTTTTGAAATATTCTTACTAGAGTTAAAAAATGCTACGAGGGCCTTTGAGCTACAACATATTGTGTCAATCAAGAGCATATGTATTATATCTCCAACATGAGGTAAAAATTTTCTTCATAAATTATTTCATAAATAAATAAGTAATTTGCCTGAAAAAAGTGTACCAAAAATATTTGTGCTTTTATTAAGTTCTCCACAGGTCTTTTGTGGTTCATGTAAATGGATTGATGCAGACAACATTTTGATCGCTCTATTCTTACTTAAAATAGCAAAAGTAGAAGTTATTCTTCATTTTTCAGGCAAACTTCAGGAATATTGAGTCCGTGAAACTTCATTCATTAGATTTTTAAGTGACCATGAATTTGTTGGCTTAGATACCTGGAGTGAAACTTTATCCTTTCAATTAAAAGTCACAATTCACCCCTAGACCTTTGGCTTTACTTTTTCCTATAGTACATAATTTTGGGTACACTTAATGGTCAGATTTTATATTATTACAGGTGGAAAAACACCAGCCATCTCAAGGGCTTTGTGCTTGCAAAAGCGTGTAATTTAATTTTTTGAACCAATTTAATCAATGATTGTTTCATGTGAGTAAATTTACACTCTTGGCGACTGCCTTGGATTTGAGGGTGACTGAGAGGAAGATCATTTCCTCTCTTAAAATGTCATCTTAAATCTTGGGGAGCAGTAGGAGATTAGAGGACTATTTAACTTTGCTAAGATGCAATGGTCTCAGATCGGTCAGTTATATACCAGCTTAAGCAATTTGAAGTGATATTAACCCATTAAAACCCAAGTTTGACTATATGGATATATATTTCATATTTTATTTGACTGAATATTTTCAGTTAGTCATGGCTAAGGAATGTTACACTTCAATCCTTATTACTTTTCTGAATAAAATTGCTTCTCACTGTGCATGCATATTTCCATAAAAGTCGGCAAGTTAATTTATGGCTTAAAAGAAAATAAAAGGTCTATATTCAATATAAGAATACTTTTTCTTTCTTTCTTTCTTTTTTTTTTTTTAGGGGAAATTGGTGGTGGACAGCATAAATGACTCCAGTGTGGAAGTATGCAGGGTGTTATTAATAGTTGACTATGAGATTTACTGAAGATTTTTATATTAATTTTCCCTGCATGAAGGACCATATATACATATAAATCTAACTATGTTTGCTGATTCATTTGAATTAAAGATAACATTAATAACTGTATGAAGTTATGAAGTTCTCTCTCTTTATGGAATTTATTATTTGCCTCAATTGTGAAACTGCATTTTGATTACTCTTTCATTTGACTAGTTTCTTTACTGTGAAAGAGTTTATTGCTTTTCTGTTCATAAGGACTATATGTGATATGCTACTGAAATACTTCTGGCATAAATATGTTACTAAAAGGAATCCCATATGTGTTTGAATAGCTGCATTAAATAGAAATAAAGATATAACATACAAGGGAGCAAGGTTCTCAAAGCACATTTTCAGTTTCAGTATTTTTTTAAAAAAGTATATATATATATATATATATATATATATATATATATATATATGATTGGCTTTTTCACTCCTGATAATTTCGTGTATCGAAAACATACTCATCTTTTTCTTTAAATGATGCAAGGATCATTTAGCGAAAAAATATTTTGGAAGAAATTACTTCATCTTTAACCAGCTCATGATTGTACCTATCTAAAATTATAATTTTAATCATTTTGTAGTTTAGAGAGAGGAAAGGATGTTTCTCCTTTTAGCACAAGATTAAACTGACTTTCACCAGAGGAAAAACATGGCACTTAAAGTCACCCAACTGAAGAAAATGAACTCCAAACGCCCAAGAACCAAGAAGTATTTACTTGGTTTTTAACACCTCCTATACTTTGAATTCTGTCATGGTAATGTTTTATGCATTGTTGATCTTTAAAAGTTGATAGAGAGGGAGGAAGTGAGAGTGAGAGAAAGAAAAGGGAAAAGAAGAAAAAGAAGGAAAGAAAGGAAGAAAGACAGAAAGAAAAGAAAAGAAATCCTGGTTCATTTCAATGAAGTTTGTCTTAAGACGATTTCTCTTAACAATGAGAATATGTGGAGTTGTGAAATATGAAAGAGACTAGCATGCGTAATTGAGAAAGAAAGAGTTCCATACAGATAAGGATTGGTTTCTAAAACCCCCAAGAGCAGTATGTCTGAATCTGGCAGTATTTGAATAATGTCTCCTTTTTTATCTATTCTGTGGTACCCCCTTAAAGCACCCATTGAGCTTCTGGCTTTCTCAGTTCAGAAAACCATAGCAACCTCAGTTCACACTTCTCCAACTCAGGATAGAGTTCAAGTTGTTCTCCTGGGGCTGGCTCTCTCTTATCATCCAAAGCATGGGGGGGAATCCTGACCGCCACCAGCAGCCACGAAGTATCCTAGGACTCTGGGCTCCTGACAGAGGCGGGGGGGGGGGG
>NW_012267233.1:391959-417966 GCF_000151885.1 Dipodomys ordii
CGGCGCAGGGACGCGCGCTGTCTCTTTAAGGGAGCTGGGTCTGGGGTGGCGCTTTCCTCCGCGAAGGCTCCTTTGATATTAATAGTGTTGGTGTCTTGAAACTGACGTAATGCGCGGAGACGGAGGTCCTGACAAGCGATAACATTTCTGATAAAGACCCGATCTCACGGCCGTCTGCAGCCTGCTCTCCACCGGCTGCTGCTTCCTCCAGACCCCGCAGTCCCTCGGATCGCTCCCTCGCTCCCTCCCTCCCTCCTCCCGTCCTCTCTCACTCTCTCTCGCCTTCCTATTTTTTTTTAAACAAAAAACAACACCGCCCCCCCTCCTTCCCTCCCCTCTTCCACCCGGCACCGGGCACATCCTCGCTCTATTTCCTTTCTCTTTCTCTCTTTCCCTCTCTCGCTCTCTTTTTCCTATCAGGGGAGGGGGAGGGCAGGGAAAGGGGGGGAGGCAGGAAAGATCTTTCTCTCTCCCCCCCGCCCCCCAATAATCCAAGATCAACTCTGCAAACAACAGAAGACGGTTCATGGCTCTGGCCGCCGCGCCACCATCTTTCGGGCTGCCGAGGGTGTTTTTGACGATTAATCAACAGGTAAGGAGGGAGATCGGGCGGGCTGGGGGGCGGGGGGCTGGGCCCGGGGGTCTTGGGAAGAGGTGTGTGCTGGGGGCGGGGGTGAGGTGTGTGTGTGGGGGGGAGCCCGGGGTCGCGCGGGCTTCTTCGGTCCCGGCCCGGGGGGCGCCGCGAGTGCTGCGTCCGCGCGCGCGCGCGCGCGTGTGCGTGTGTGTGCGTGTGTGTGTGTGCAAAATGTGGGCGATCGTGAGTCGGGGAGCCCTGGGAATTAAAAGTGACTTTCTTTGAGAAAGAAAAAAAAGCAAAAGCCGAGAGAGAGAGAGAGAGAGAGAGAGAGCGCCCAGCACAGGCTTCTCGGGTTTCACATGCATTTTCTTTCTCTCTCTCTTTCTCGCTTTTCTTTTTGCGCGTGTGATTTCCTCATTTCTTTCTTCTCTTCTGCTCCCCTTCCCCCCTTCCATCCCCTCCTTTTTTGGTGGTGGTGGTGGGGAGGGGGGGTGGGGAGGGTGTCTCCGGCACCGGAGCCTTGGAAACCCCGCGACTTCAAACTGCAGTAGCCCCGGGAGTCAGGAGGGTCAAGTTCAGCCGCCGGGGAGGAGGAAAAACAAATCCCCATTTGCCAAAAAAAGAAGTTTCAGGCTGGTGCCCCCTCCCCCCTCTCGCCGCCCCACTTCCCTCCCCCCCCCCCCCCCGGCCGGCTCGCTCGGGCTGATTTTTAATTCTCTCCTACCGGGCGCCGGCGGGGAGGAGGAGGTGGTGGGACCCGAGGGGCCGCCGCCGCCGGCCCTGCTGCAAGTTTTCTGGGGAGAGAGAGGGTGGGTGTGGGGGGGGCGGCTCCTGACACGCGGGGAGCAGACCGGGCACCGGCATGCTGAGTAGTAAGTTGGGCGAACTTGGGAAGGGAGGGTCAGACCTCCGAGAGGGGCTTTGGTGTGCCCTCTCCCAGTGTGTGTGTGTGTGTGTGTGTGTGTGTGTGTGTGTGTGTGTGTGTGTGGAAACGGGCGCACGACTGGCTTAGGCTCTGGGAGAAGTTTGCAAAGCCAGGCAGCAAACTTTTATTTCTCTCTGTGTGTAGGGCCCAGCTGGGGCTGGAGGAGGAGAGTTTCCCATCGGCTCGTCCGCCCGCCCTCCAGGCGGGCCTCCGAGCCCCTCTCGGGACAGCCTGGCACAGAGGAGGGAGAGGGGGGGGGGTCTGTCCCCTGTCCTTGCCATGTGGCAGGGCCTTGTAGCCAGGGCACTTCCGTCGGGGCTGAGCGAGGGGCCAGACTTCCTTTGCGGTGCGGTGGATGCGCCATGTGTCCCCGCGGGTCAGGGCACCGTGGCCAGTGATTAAATGCCTGACAGCGGCGGGACAGCCAGCGGACGGCTCGCGCTGCCTGCTGCTGTCTGGTTCCTGTTGGGGCTCTAGCGTCTGAGACGCATCTTGCAGAGGGCCAAACACTATGCTGCCCCTCCGAATAACTCCGGGCTCCTAGGACCCCAGGGGTAATTTTGAGGGTGAGGCAGAGGTGGGAGCTGTTTGAAGTGTAAAAGCTGTGTGTGTGTGTGTGTGTGTGTGTGTGTGTGTGTGTGTCTGGGAAAGCTGTTTTGTTACTACCTGTCTGACACGGTGGTGTTTCCCCTCTCCCAGGGAAGTCAGTAACTGTTTTATGGCCCTGGGACTCTAAAGTAATTTAAGTTAGAGGGCCAGAAGGAGTTGGTGGGCTTTCAGACCCAGACTTGGACTTATTAAAATTTTAGGACCTACTTTACTTCTCCATATCTTCTTGGGCCTCAGAATCGATACTTGTGAAAGTTTTTCTTTTCTTTTTTTTTGAGTAAGAATGATGGCTCATAATGATGAATCAAAACTGTGATCAGGATAGTCATCCTTATCCTACTTTGGGAAAAAAAATCACGGCTAGACTTACTTGTAAGCAAGGTAAGTGAAGTGAGAATCTTAGCGGAGAAGTTAAACTGGAGACCAGTTAGGCCTCTTCATTGAACTTTTGTAGAATCCTTGAACTTTTGTAAACCCACCAGGTGAACAGGCCGGGGAGTGATCCTAAGTACAAGGCAAAATGCAGATAAGGCCTGAGACAAAGTTACAAAGACATAATTATTCCAGGCCTGCTTGTTGGCTAAAATTTGATTGTTCAATGCAAAAAAAAATTAAATAAGGGCCTTCAGAGTCATACAGTTCTGAAGCAAAAACCTATGGATCTTGCAGATATGGTGGTTCTTTCCTGTTGGTTTTAGGGGAAAGTTAGTCATTTAGAATAGGGTGCCGGAGTTGAAAATGTAAGGGACAGTAAGGAAAGTAATGCAGACAGAGCCAGCCTTGACGTGGACAAAATGAGAATGAAAGTTTCAGAGCTCAGTGTTGGGAAGTTTCTTACATGCTGTTCTTTTGGAGATTTTTCTCAGTTTTTCTACTTGTTCATGTAAAAAAAAAAAAAAGCCGAAGATCTGAAACAATCCTACAGACTCTTATTCACCCCCCCCCTTCCTCAAATATGCCAGAGTTGTGAATAAATGCAGGGTTTGTTTGGGAAGATGAAGTGTTTCCTGTAAGTTTGATGCTGACAGGACAGTCTGGAAATGATACTAACATTCTCAGGAATTTTTTTTTCTCCTACCTTTAAGTGAAAGTTTATTAATGGCAGGCTGACTCTTAACAAGTTAAGGTTTATCTCTCCTTAGATTTCATAACTTCCTTTTTAAAGCTATACCCTTGAATTAACAAAAACAACAACAAAAACCCAGTTTGTGAAGTAGGCAGGGTTACGGACATGCTAGTGTTCGATGCTTGTTTCTGGAGAGTAATAATGTGAAAATAAAGCCTCTGAAGAGGAAGTGGAGTTGTATTGCCAGCCTCTGACTCGATTTCTCTAAATAGAAGGCGTTCTGAAGCTCCCTCCTTGCTTTGTTGGCTCAGGATGGTTTACCTTCAGTGAGCAGATGTTTAGGGCTTCCTGATAGATCTGTTGGATGTTAGGATGTATGTGTGTGGAATACTTGTACACACATAATAACTAAGTCTGACAGTCTCCAAATAAATAGTGAGATATCGCCAGTGCTTCACACAGTGTCACTCCTCTGGATGTTAGGTGCTGTTAGTGTTCTGTGCTGTTTAGATTGTGTCCTTTGTCCCTTAGAGGTAACATTAAGGAGGAAATTGTCTTAGTAACTGAGAAGAAGTCTGAGTTGAATTTCCAGCTTAGTTTTTTTGACGGCTTAATATTTTAGGCGATTTTATGAAACGTTTTATGTGCTTGGTTAGAAAACCGTTCAAGATCAAATCAGTGTGCTGTTTACAAGCGAGTTTCCATATGTCCCTACTGGATCTTCGGCATTGTTTTTACATTTTCATTTAAGTTCTGTACTACTTGTGAGTTCTTCCCCCCCCCCCCTAGTTTCTACAGTGTAGGTCTCTCTCAGACAAACTAGGAAATCACCATTCATAGGAAAACCTCCACAAGAGCAGAGTGAGTGCGTCTGTGGGGAAACTGCTTTTAAGATCCTAGTATCCCAGTGATGTTTTGTTGTTGTTGTTATTATTATTATTATTGCCATTGTTATTATCAGAAGGGTATACGTGTATATGCATTTTGTATTAAGAAGCTAAATGGCGTTGTTTTAATAAATCTGGCCGCAAGTTTTAAAAAGACTTGCAGCAGTTGTTTTTTTAATTTTTAGTTTTGAATTCTAACTATTTGAATGCGAAATTGGGCTAAATATTGACAACAGGCCTCTAACCATTTTCATAGTAACATACATTTTAAAATTTATTATTTTCTGACTTCAGTACTGCTTTTGATAGCAAGCAATGTAGTATACCACTGTGTTGCTACTGTGGGTGAAACTAAACAGGCTTTGGAAAGTTGGAGGCAGGTGTCTATAATTGATTTAAAGGGGAAATTATTATTTTTGCAGTAAGTGATGCACTTAAAATAAAATGAGTGGCTCACATTAAAACATATTCTTATGAAGATATCCTCTGGTGTGTAAAACGAAGCTATTCATTCAACAGACTGACAACTTTCCACTTGGTATTTGCCTTTGCTTAATTTAGTTTCCGCAGGACAGCTAGTGTGGCAGTCTGCATCTGTTTTTGGCAGGCATGGAAAACCATAAACTCAGACAGTTCTCTCCCAAATATTGCAGCACACAGGTTTCAATCAGTTTGATAAAAACAGGCAAGTGTTATGGGTTTGTCTTGTGTTGTTCATCTTTTTGGTCAAGCGCTCAGGTAACAGGTTTCTTTTCCTTCTTCTTTTGCTAGTTATGACACTACTTCCACTGATAACTGATGCTGAGTGTTGTGTACTTATTTATGCGCCTGCTTTACTCTTGATTGAAATTTAAGGAAATTAATGTCAGCATATGTAGACTTCTCCCCAATTTGATGGGATAACTGCAGTTGTGTTATGCTTTCATGGAAGAAGAAGCAAGTTCTTTGTTACTAAGGTGGTTACGGTTATGAGATAGAGTCTGAAGACCCTCGTCTAGCCTGTGCCAAGTAGAAATGTAATTATTTAAGGGTGCTTGTAATGGATATGTGTAGGAAAGAGTAATGTACTTTATAATATTTATGTTTCAAAAAAAAGTGGCTAGTTTAAAAAAAAATAAGTGTCATTGGTCTCCTGGAAGCTTTAAACAGTGGATTAAACACGCTAATGTACTAAGTATTGTTTTATACTACTGTTCAATAGCAGATATTTCTGTACAGAGAATATATACTTTTGAAAATGTATGCTGGAATATAAGGTAGTCCAAAGCCATTTGTTTATTTGCCTAAAATATTCTATTACCCCTGACCTCCATAATAATGCCTTTTATGTTTCGATTATAGTTACCTTTTGAGTTATCATAGTACTCTGTGGCTCTTAGATCCCTGATAACTGACAATTGTAGGTCTTTCGCTTGGTTCTCTGATAATAATACAGAACTTACTTTGGGTTAGGAAGAGATCTCTGGGCTTAAGGAGTCACTTTGAATTTGCAGATGAATCTGGGTGCAAATTATTCTGATTGATAAGAATTGGTTGTCTGAAGAAGCCTGAGTAGGGACCACAACAGTAGCATCTGGTAGAGTTGCAATGTCCAGTTTTTGTTCTCCCACTGTTTTGTTTTGCTTCTAAGAGCACAAATCCATGTAGCAAAAACAAAGATGAAATTATCTATGCAGTTCAAATTGGAGGCCTTGTTGGGAATCATTTTCTGATTTGAAGCTATAATTGAAATACAAACGAAGTCTTGTCATTCTTAAGTATGCTTTGTTAAAATTAATAATAAAAAACTTTAATTTTTAAAATGTTTCTAGCTCTTTAAAAACCCACAGTAAATACTTTACAAGTGGCTAGACACCTTCCCTGGTGGTTCAGTTTATACAAGTAGGAAACTTTCTCTCCCTACTCTTTCTCTCTTTCTTGTTTTCTTTAAACCAACTGACGTAATGCCAAACTTTGCTTTAAAAGAACAGACAGGAGTAATTGGTAGCTTTTAACTTTTAATAATGTTCTGGATTGGTTTTAGTGGCCAAAATGCCATTTTTTTTTTTTAGAAAAAGAAAAAAAAAGTTCAAGTAAGAACGGGCTTGTGGCCTAAGGAAGAAAGGCTCTGTTGATACAGTTATTTTTATTCTTGTTTTTCAGTCTGTTATTAAAAATCTTTCCTGCTGAGCACTGCTGGATTTCTCCAATTGCTCTTTGTGATGGCTGGTGCAATTCAGGTTACTTTAACTTAAACAGTTTTTGCATTTGGGTGTGTGTGTGTGTTGCTGGGTGGGGGGTGGGTAGAGGTGGACATTTGCCATGATTTACTTCTTTCTTATTTGTGAAAAAAAATTACCTGTGTTTCAAGTGAGATTAATTAGTTAAGGTTATCAATGGTGACAGGTCAGAGAATATGTTTATATAAAGAATGCCACACCTGTTAGCAAGAAATGTGGAAGTTTAATTCTGACATTAATCACTTTTATGTGCAGCGGAAGAAAAATGCAGGAAACTTTACATACATATATATATATGTGTGTGTATATATATGTGTGTGTGTGTATATATATATATATATATATATATATATATATATATATATATATATATACATACACATATAATCGAAAGCATTTGTTTAAGGGTCCAGTCTTTTTCTATTTGGAAGATTCCCAATCTCGCCTCTTAGGATTGTCGATGATAATGTTAAACTTATTGCATAATGTTTTCCCTTTCCCTTTCTTTCTTATTTTCCCTTTTTAAAATAAGTGTTTCTTTTTTTTCCTCTTACTGACCTTGTACAAGCAAATCAGACATTTTGTAGTCAGAAGACTTTTTGATGTTGTTGATTGATAGGGGTTAACTTTGGAAATTGGCAAGTAGAAATTTTTTTTTCTGGGGGTATATAAAAAAAAGTACGAGTTTTTCTTTCCCTGGGGAAAGATCCTCTACCCAGAAATGAGGTCCTTTACTATTGAGCATCTACAGTTTCTATATAAGTCCTTGCTGAGATTTAAATCTTACAATTACATATCCCAGACTTTGCTTTTAATCCCAGGTTAGTTCCTGTGAAGATTGTTTTTTCCTTCTTTACCCAGTGAGCATTGAAGAAATAAGACATGTTGAAAATTAGATATCACACCAAGGAAGAATAGCATCTTTACGGCATTTATAATTGTAAAAAGCACTGTGCATATTCCAGGCCTTTGACGCGTTATATGTACTTAGGTTTGACAGATTTGATTTATTTTATGTGTTTCTCAGCTTTTCATGTGAGAGTTATGGGCTTTAGCTCAATTCTTTCTTTGCTAACTACTCCTTTCCTTAAGTATTTGTCAGAAAAAACCCTCAAAGAACTTGAGCTATATGTTTTTCACACCCGTATAATGCAAGTTTTTTTTAAAGTAAATCTTGTTTATTCTTTTATTATTTTTTTACAAAGTTTTCCAGCATACGTTTCTAGTTAGGAGTCTGTATGTCTGTCCTTACATATTTTTTTTAAAAATTGTGAATGTTAAATAACCCTCAGTTACTTCAAAACTCTGGGGTGAATAATAATATTTAGCAAGAAGGAAAGAAGCAAAAGAGGGAGGTGTTTAGTTCTGCATTTCTTTAATATCAGCAGTTTGTTTACTGTTGTGTGGAGAGGAGGGGTGGAGAGAGGCTTTGTGGAAGATGATACAAAAAAAAATCCATCAATTGCGCATATGATCCCCTCCCCTTAAGGTTTACTTAAACAATATGTTTCGGTTTTGCTTCAAACCATTCCACACCACCTCTGCTCCAAGAATCCACTAGTATCTTGGTTCCTGTGAGATTATGGATGGCAGTATCTGTTATATAATGAACAGCAGTATTGTTTGAACAAAGGTAACGTCTTTCTATAATATTTTTCAGTAGTTACTAGGAGAATAGCTAAAATGTGAGAGGAGTATAAATGCCTACAGAAGCTTGAAATATCCATGATACAGCTGAGCTATGGTTAGTTTGTGGCTATGTGTGCATGCTTTGATAGGTGTGTTTCTTGGACGGAATGTATGTGATACTACTTAGATATACTGTGATGGTGGACATGAATATACTAAACTGTGAGCTCTGCTTTTAATATGATTCTTTTAGGGAGCTAAATGACGGCCAGCTTTGTAGCAGAAGTTTGAAATGTGATGGTGTTTAAACCCCATGAATCTGTCATTATCCTAATACTCAGATGTACTTTAAACTTACAAAGAAATTTAAAGAATAAGAAAAATAGTACCTATAAATCAAAATAGCCTCTTTCAATGTATTTTAAGATCGTTTGTTCTTGGTTTTGTTTTGTTTTCTTAAACAGTCCCATTTCTGTGGAGAGGTGCAGTGAGCGGCTGTACTGTTTCTGAACAGATTGTTTTATGGGTTGGCACATTGTAGTTTACAATTCTATCAGCTCAAAACGTTATGCAGAAATAGTATAGTATAGAACATGTAAAGACTCTGTACTGTGATCCCATGCATTTTTTCCCTAGGGTGATGGATTTTGTGCCTCACCCAATGTGATGCTGTTTGCCCGGCTTGTAATACTGGTTTTGAGAGTTACTCTGTGTCCTATTTCGTCAAGGAACACAATACAACAACTTTGGTATCTAGGTAATTGACACAGTTAAAATACTCTCCGGAAAATATTCCAAATACTTTTAAGTAAGTTAGAAGTTAACATATAGTCATGTATTCAACACTTGGATAAACAAATGATTCATTGTCTGCTCTTTAAGCCTTGTGTAGTAGATAGGGTTCGAAGGAAATACACAGGTTGCACAGTTTATTTTCTTTTTCTTTTTCCAGGGGAGTGTGGTTCTCTTATTTGTGTTAATAATTGCTTTATCTGTTAATTACTTTCTATTCATGACAGTGATATAGTATTATAAACAAGAATCAACATTTATATTGTCTATATGCTTGTCCTTAGCTTTAATATTATCATATTAACATATTGAATAGTATAATAACCAAGAGTCAACCCAGTATAGAATTGAAGCTAACATCATAATTGCTGTTTAAATATTGAAAATATCTTACATGTGGAAAGAAAGACTATAAAGGTTTTCCCTTAGAGCTGTTTATACTTAGAAAAATCAATGAAGGGGTATAATATAGCAAACATAACATGTGTTTCTTGATTGGATTCTGTAATAAGGCTTTGCTTAAATTCATGTGGGTCAGTATTTCATTTTCCTCAAGTATTTATGTAGGGACTCAGATATGTCTACAAGTCATGTAAACGTGTGGCAGAAGTTTGTTTGTGGTATTTAATTTCTCTGTTACACGATGTACTTCATATGCATGCAGTCTTATTAATCTAAGTTGAGCCATTTCTCTCTCCTGGCTATGCATTTATGTCTTCATCATAGCTGAGTGCCTGCATGTACATGCATATATTATATCCTTGTTCATATAGATTCTTTCCCCATAATCAGCAATATGTAGCATTTTCACAGATTAATTTCACACATTTTTTTGCCATTACATTGTTTTTTCATGTTCGTTTTTATTACCTAATCCAGCATCTACTTGAAACTTAATAACTAAGATTTGAAATTAGAGTGAGATTGGCAAAACAAATTAAAAATCACATTTTACTTGTGCCCACTATATGATGTAATTACCCACACATCATCTTTAATTCTGCAAGATGTAGCTATAAATACCTCAGCCCATTTGCCCCTCAATATCATAAAGCAATGCTGGACATGTAAAAAAGTTTCCAGAAGACATTGGTATTTGTTTTTATTTTACTTTTGGAAACTATAATTTTTTTTTCAAAGAAACTCCAGCTCACTTTACTTACAAAAGATACTTTTTTTTTTTAAGTTAAAGCTGGTCAGGTATATGTTGATTTTAATAAAAATGTCATTATATTTTCTCAATACATATTGGTCTCATTATTGAGGGATTATCAGTTTCTTATTGATTATTTTTTTGTACTTTTGAGATGTTTTAAGGTTTTCTATGTATGGTTACTAAAGTGTTATGTTAATTAACAGACAAAGTATAAGTAAAGCTCAGAAATGGTTATATGTGTCGTTGGGCACATAACCTTCATTGTTAGACCTGGTGACATTTTAGAAATAATTGAGGTACAAAGTAAACAGTTAAACACAACAAATGAGTGGTATGATAAATTGTTTTCTATAATTTTAATAAAATACAGCTGTTTCATCTTTTTTGTTAGAATTACATTTTGGAGGATAAGATGTGGCAAATTGGTATAAAAATTCACTGTTCATACCATGACTGTTGGGTCTTTTCTCATTTTTAAGACAGTTTATGCTGTTGAAAGTTTGCCTTAAAATATTTGCAGTACATCTTACTTTTCTTTATATTTTGATGAATTAAAAGTAGGACATTATCAGTAAGAAAATATTCTTATTAAAAATCATACATACACATTTTATGTACAAGTCTAAGTACATGATCTCAAACATTCACTCTGGCAGACAGCCCATTAAGGTTACAAATTTATTCACATCTATGTACATATATCACGCATATCTTATTCTAGAAATGATTGAAATATCTCATAGTTCACATTGTATTACGTGTATCTATGCTCTTTTCCCTCAATAACTTATTATGGGCACTGACAATGGTAAAAGCTTTAAGATGATTAGAAATGGAGATATTTGCATAGGCAGAGTTTCCCCCTGTTCATTTTCCACATTTCCAGTTGCTTTAAAATATATATGTACATATATGTACATATATAGGAGCCGAACGGGGCGTAGGGTACTCTGCAATTCATGATCGCATACAGAATACTGCTGCAAAAATTTGGCTTTGTTTATTTTCGTGTTTTGCCATAGAAAACGTTGACCTCTGCCTGTGGTCCCTGGGAATTTTAGATAAACCCCACCGAGGTTAAACTTATGACTCCAACTTTGCATTACAGAAAGTACTAAGTAGCTTCTGGTGTGCTACTGTGCAGTTTTCCTTCAGGAGTGGAAGGTCCTCTCATTTAATTTGGCCTTTGGAAGCACAACCAGAGTTTTTGTTTTCTGAAAATCCTCTGGGTGTTTTTCAGCAGGGTAAGCCGAGATTCTGGGCTGTGTGATGCAGTTGATTTTAGGAGGCCATAGGAAATTATCCTGAGACCAAGCATGCTTCCTCTAGATTATCTGCCTTGCTTTATTTTCATATTTCTCTTTCTGCCTTTTCGCATTGTTTGAGTTCTAATATTTCAGTGTCTGGAGGACTGAGGATTTACCCTTTTAGTAGAATCACAAGTCAGCATCGGATTTTTACCTACATTTCTTCATATTATTTATATTTTGGGGGTTGCGGTGTAAGAAAGGGAAGAAATTTATGCATAGTAAAATAATAGTTTGATTTGATAGTTTGCTCTTGAGCAGGTCTTTGCCACTTCATTTCCATGAGGAGCTGCGCTAGACGAAATTAAATAAAGTTGTGGTATAATTTGGGAATAATTATAAGCACCAACTGTGACATATTTCTGGCACAAACATTAAGGCAGTTTTAGTTTCTTAGTGCTTCTACCCAGCTCTGTATTCCAAGTTTATAAATGTGAATTGGACCATTCAGTCATGGATGGTGCTTTGACTGGGTGTTGTCTTGTTTTGAGGAAGACTACTTTGAACATTCTCCCATGTCTGTGTTTTAGTTTTGCAAGAAGCAGAATGCCATGTTATCAATGCTTTGAGGTCTTTAATAAAGAGTTTTATGATAGCTGTGTTCAATAACATCAGCACAGACTGCTTAAACATGTTTGTGTGTTGAACTAGTATAGTTTAGCAAATGTTTATATTACCATTGAGGTATAGGGAGTAATAGAAACTAGAATAGTGGTTATCTTTTAGGGAGAGTGCTACTGCTTTGAATGTGCAAACCGGATTTTAGGACAAGGGGCATGACTATCCTAATAGGTAGAAATATTCAGAGCAATCACCTTTTATGAAAGTTAGTTCTATCTTTCATGTCTAGGAAAATATAGCAGCGAATGTTTGCTTTGTGTATGTTTTGTCTCCAAGCAGAGGAAAGTGACAGTTTTATGTTTTAAGTGCCGAAAGTTGTTCTTGGCTAAGCACTAGCAGAGTTAATCACTGGGATGCTAACTTGAATTTTTGTCTTTAAAAAGGTTTTGATTTTTTTGTTTTCAACAAACGATTGCTGCCACCATTTCCAAATTGACATTCTACGTGCTGGGTTATTATTACTATTTTTGTTAGGGAAATGTTTTCCAAATTTTCTTGGATTGCTTGAAGTCCATTGATTTTGAAACACTTAGCTTTTTTATGTTTTTTATTTTTTTAAAGCTTTTGAGAAAAAAGGAAATACTTCACCTTTCTGGAGTTTTCTTTTTACAGAACCCGTGTTATTTTCCATAACATACAAATTGCTTTTGCATTTATCTCGTATTCTTTTCTTAACATTTTTTCTGTATTCTTTAAAAAAAAAAACTTTTCTGATGCATTAAGCATCCAGATGCTTGACGTCCTTATGGGTGTTTGGGTCATTTCTAAGGGGTCACTACAGGAAATCATTTCATATGTCATTTATACACTTGTATTTTTACTTAAAAAAGTGGTTTGGGAAAATCATGCTTTATTATTCTTAGCTCAAAAATATGAATGGTGGTATAAGACTGTTTAGTTGTTTCTTATATAGATTTGTGTATTTTATGTGTACAGTTATGTTTGGTTAGTAAGAAAATATAAATTATTGTCAAGGCGGAAATGCATTTCATGGGATTTTTTTAAAAGAGAAAATTTTATAGTACAAAGGAGAATTTCTCTGGTTTTTTTTTGTTTTTGTTTTTGGTCTGAGGAACCAAAGACAATCGATATCCTTAAATTATAATTATGTAAAACAAATAAGGTTGCTATCATAAAGAAGTAACAGCTTTGCTTATATATCCGAAAGAAGACGAACAAACTGTTTTCATTTCAAATAAACACATTAGCCCCTAAAGATGAAGACACTAAATTGTAAACTTAATGTCATAACAACTGCCCAGGTTGTTCTCTGAAGAGAAGAGGGGGGGGGGAGAGAGAGAGAGAGAGAGAGAGAGAGAGAGGCTGTATTCCTGAGTGTTTGACAGCAGTTTGGTGTCTCCACTGGTAGAAATGTGAATACTTCAACCAGTTACCCTCTGCTTTATCCCCTGTGATGTCAGGCAGATATTTTGCCAAAACTTTTGATCCGATGAAATCACTACAGTTATGGAGTTAGGAAACTGTCCTGATTTCAAATCAAGTTTAGTGTGTTATTTTGAAAGTATAAGTATGATTTTTAAAAATTTATCCAGTTGGACAATTTTTTTAGGTTTTTTTAAAATTGTTTTTAACAACAACTGTTTCAGGTTTAATCAGATGAAGACTATAAAATTCAATGATTCCTTTCACCCTTTTTCTAATATAAAAGAAACTGAGGGCTAATTTGGGAAAACAGCATTCTAGTTGGTCAGCTTTGTTTTGATACAGGATTCTGAGTGAGATAATAGCTAACTTTCTGATACAAACAGAATGTGCATATTTTCTTCCCCCAGTGAGTTACATTAAGAAGACCATGTAAAAGGGAAATACATAAGAGAAGAAATTACATCACCTCATTGAATGCATGGTGAATGCTATGACCTCTATGAAATATCTCTTAATTCTATGATTTCCTTTTAAAAGCAGTCCTTCATCTTTTTTGCTGATATGCATTCAGCAGACATACATGAATGTACAATATTCTCCTTGTCAAAGGACAAAAATGGGAATCTAGGCTTGAGATACTTTTAATAGCCTTGTTAGAAAGAAGTAGACCCCCAGGCAAGGGGAAACATTTCTTTTTCAATGGATGGACACTCTTTGTTTGGTCATTCTAAAATCTGCCATACAAATTTGGGTTTATAACTTTCTTTGTGTTTTGTGAACACAGGTGTATTTAGAATAACCATAGTGGCATATTTTATTTTGAGTGAGTTGAAAAGCTAGAGTTCCTATCTATTCTAGCACAACCATCTCCTCTTCTTTAGCTGGGTAAAGAACTGTAAGGTCTGATCATCTTCTTAATTATAAGTAAAATACTAGACAACTTTGATGTTTGTTGAGCAAATTGTTTATTATTTAAGATCTATTTTTACTTTTTCCTTTGCAGATGGATACGATAGATTTAAAATGTCGTTTGTTCCCATGTAGTGAGAAATTGATGATATAATGAGTCATTTGACATGTTTCATTATCACAGTCTTATGAAGATATGGGTATCAAATATTTCATGTAAAATTTATCACAAAAAGTTAGAGTTTCTGCAGAAAATGTGAGTTCAATGTTCTTAAACATCTTGGTGATATAAACCACTTTGGATTCCCTGGTACGTAAAATTTAGTACTGAAAAATCATTTTCTTATTATAAGAAACTAGTTTGTGTTTCTCTTTTCCCTTTAGTTTAATATAACGGCAGTGTTTATCTACACAGAGGCCAATTTTTAAAATATAGTCTATTTTAATTTAAGACGTTTTGTCTTCCAGGAAGCTGAAATTCTGTCTGTCACTTCGGCAGGTTCAAAATCCATAGACAGCCTTAAATTTGAGATTAGTTTTCAAATATGATTGAGAAATATTTGTGACATTTTATGTATGTCTCAGTACTGAAATAAAAAATCAAAATAATAAATGATTGTGTGTGTGTGTGTGTGTGTGTGTGTGTGTGTGTGTTGGTCCTGAGGTTTGAATTAAAGGCCTGGGCACTGTTCCTGAGCTTTTTGCTCAAGGCTGGTGCTTTCCCACTTGAGCTTTCCCTCTGCCTGCTTTTTGATGGTTACTTGGAGCTAAGAGTCTCGTGGATTTTTCTTCCCCGGCTGGCTTTGAACTGTGATTCTCAGGTCAGAGACTCCTGAGTAGCTAGCATTACAGGTGTGAGCCAGTGGCACAGGAAAAATGATATCTTTAATACAAATGCCTTGTTTTTCTTAGTTTTGACTTTTAAATGACATATATTGGTTTCAAGTATACTGAAAATGAAATACGGTAAAATATAAATCCAATGCTTTTATTTTTCTTTTACAATTTCTTCCCTTTCCAGTCTGGGTCAGGATTCCAGCTGTACAACATGGATATAATTAATGCTTCTTTCCTGATTGTAATTAATCTGATTTTCATCATTTACTTTGTTGCATTGGAAAAATAGAATCCCCTGCCTTATTCTTCTGAGTAGTTCCAAACTTAAATTCCTATTTCTTCTTATTTGAGTCCTAGTGGCAAATCATTACTATCTAAAAGGCAACTTGGAGACCTAATGAAACGTAAATGAAATCTAAAGGTGATGCAACTGTGGTTTACTTCCCTTTCCACTTCTGGATTTTAAAGAGTTGTAGTGAATCTCATCTAGCAAGATGTTGAACTTGGCATTCCTGGGTCCTTCAAGGGACAGTTGTAGCAATAACTTCAGGAAGTATCAGGAGGTGTGAGGCCCTGGCAGTATGTTAGGCAGGCAGGTCCCAGGTCTTTGTCTGAACTCACTTTGTCCCATTTACAGAGTGAAGAACTTACCATGCTACACTTGTATGATTCTTTTCTTTTAACCAGAGGTCAAGAGCCTGCTTTTTCTCTACTTTGGTCTATTTATTTTTGTTTCCTTAGTGTTTATCGAAGGTGTGAAGTTTTTAGAAATAGTTTGTAGATAGCTCTTCCTTTTAAAATAAAGCCATTTGCTTATGGAAAATTATCATGTCCATAAGGCTAGCAATTATCAGTTACACCAGAAGTTAACGTAAGGAATGATTAAAATGTGGTTCTAAAATGACCAGAGCAGCTGTTTTTGACTATGAGGCTGGTCAACCTACATAGCAAATCTTTCTCTTGTAATGAGCATACAACATGAACAAAATCTGGACACTTTCGTTGGTACATATCTTCTCTTCTTCTGACTGTTGTCTCTTTACAGTTGGTTTTACTGTTCACATCAACTCTGAGCTATAATTTAACGTTCTGCTTAGTGTTTTCTATGGTTATATCAAATATAACCACAGGATTTGGTACCGTACTCTGAATGCCTACCTCATTTTAGTCTTTCCGTATGCTTCTCTTTGTTCTTTTAAATTTATTTTTCTAAAGTTGATTCTTCCTCTATATATCAGCTATCTCTCTTACTTCTTGGACTTGAGGAGATTGGAAACATTGGCATCATGAATGAAAATAAGACTAAATGGCTCTTGCTCTGGACTTCGTTTATTAGAAAGTACTTTTCACTGGCTTTTAAAACAAGTTCTATCCAAGTAGGGTTTGAGTAAGATGATTTAATTATATCTTACTTTTTCTTTCTTATTATTAAGGGATTTACTCTTTTACAATTCACAATGTACTTAAGTTTCCTACACTTCCTTGGAATCACAACTATGTTAATATATTCAGCTGCTTTTGGTAAACTTCTTCTTACACATTCTTTAAACTATGTTATACTTGTTCTCATGACACAGACTTGGGAACAAAGGCTATCCTAGATGTTTTACAGGGGGTAGTTAAATGGATTATAATCCAATTGTGGTTGTTTATGGAGTAGTCTTGGAAGATAGGAAATGTTCAAGTATAGTTTTGTAGGCAATCCATGGTTAATGATATTAAGAAATAGGTTAGTATTTAAACACTGGGTTGAATTTTAGGTATAAATATTGAACAGTGCTCATTTGATACTTTATGGGGAAAGGGTAAAAAAATCCCAGGAGATTTTTACAATTCATTTCCAGATGTATTCCATCTTGTTAGGTATAAGTCAAAATATTGCTCTTTGATTATTTATTAATAAGAATGTTTCTAAGTTAAATATGGAATCTACTCTCTTATTTCAGATAAAAGATAATCCTTATCAGATGTAAAAATAAACCCAGAGTGGAGAGGATACTACACAGTGCCTGGATTTTGAGTATTATTTCATGTAAATCTCCAGGTCTCAATCAAGTGAAATCTGCCAAGGCTCCTGGGTTGCCACTGCTGTATTTGAAGTCACCAGTGGCTTCTTGGAAGCCAAAATCAATGGTCTTTCCATCTGATTGTGTCTCAGATGAGCTGGATGCTGCCAACCATTCTCTTGAGTGCTTCTTGGCTTAGCTTCCAGGACACTGTAACTTTGCCTTGCTTGTTCTAGTCTGCCTTGATTTTCCTCTAATGCCTGTACTCTGAGGATTTTATGCATTCAGTTTTAAATCTGGATGTAACTATTCCATAGTCTTCCCTTCACTTTCAGGCATAACTTGGCTCTGAGCTCCAGTATCTGTGTGGCCTACCACCTCCATCTGTACTGACGTATAAGTGTGTTTCTCTTCATTATCTTGGCACTGGGAACCTTTAGATCTGTTCTCAGTTTGCCAGTTTTGTCTGTAGAACACTGGATTCCCTCTGCAACACAATGCTGACTGATTCCAGAATATTCCCAAATCCACTTTTGTGTGTGTTCTTCCCTTATGAAATATTGTTTATTCCAGCTTTAACAAGGATTCTCCTTCTTTCTGCAAATATTCACTTCTATATGATTGCTTGCTTCTAGAGTCGCCCACTCAGATTTTTAACATGACCGTGTTGTACCAGGATCCACTTGGAAAGCAAGGTCATACCCAAGTAATTTTTGTTCTCTTTACAAATTCCTTGAGTTCAGCAGTTTCTTAAACACATTGCATTAAATGGGCAGATGGGAGAAAATCACATTGGCCAGCAAAGAAGAGGACTTTTTGGTGTTGCAAAAATTGTGGAATTGGCTTGTCAAGTTTCAGAGAAGAAAAGGATTATATGGTGTTGTATAATTAATAGATGCCGCTTCAGGTTTGTATAACACCACTAGTTAGAACTTAGCATGTTGTATTTTGCAGGATGCTTTTAAATCTTGCCTTTCATTGATGAGTGTCACTTAAAAGTAAGAAGTGTCAGTACAACTGAAGCACAAGGAAGCTCTAGTACATCTGAAACCTACACAAATATGAAAATAGAGACTGCTTGGTTGTGTTCCACTGGCCCTGTATTGAAGTCAGTTCAGATCATTCAAAACTGTAAGATGATAAAGGATGTCATCTTAAAATATTAAGGACATTGGATTTTGGCCTTAAGGTCATGTATGAGAAATGTGCCATTTTATGTGCCATGTGTTTGAGCAGATTTTCAGCCCAAATATTAGGCTGTGGTGCTTGATGCCCATGGCTTTTGAACTGCCATAAGGATGATAGATTTCTGTGAGTAGGTCCAACGCCTGGAAGCTGATGTGTAGCAAGGTTGTTTTAGACCTTCAGATGGTAAACAAGGCTACTGGTGAATACAGTTTGTTAGGAGAAGGGTAGAACCATAGCTAAGTCTGCTTTGGGATGCTTAGGTAGGACACTGAGAAAATAATTGGACTTTGCTTTGCTTTTTAAGTCATCCTTGTCTGCCTGAGAGGTGGTTGATAAGGTGAAAAATGAATAATAGCTGCATGACAGGTTTTTCTTGCTAGAACAAGATTGACCAAGACTTTTGCATGTTAGATATTTTTCCTTTTTACTATTCAATTATAATTTCATCTTTAAAGCCCAGAATAGTTTTGAAGTATGTTTTAAGACCCTATCTTTGACCTCGATGTAGTTTTATTTTAACTAAACATATTTCTTTTAATGGAGAAATAGAAAGTCTCTTTGATTAAACATAGAACTCTATTAAGCCCATACACATTAAACAGCTCTGGAAAATGCTTCAATCTTGTCATTATTGACCATTCATATATCCACAGGAAGCACGGAACTAAGCAGGTATCAAGGAGAGATCTACTTACTGACTTGCTTTGCTCCTAGGACAGCTCATTTTTTGCAGCATTCGTATCTATGTACTAGTTCTTTAAAAACAAAACATTCCAAAGGTTCCTAGGAACCTTAGCTAATTGCATTTTTTCAAACGTCCTTTTCTGATGTCACCTTGTATCTATCCACAACTTTACAAATCCTTTGAAGGAGATAGTTGGCTTGTTAGAAGCAATGTCTGCTTATATTCTGTACACTGTTATGTGGCAGTAAAGAGTTCCACTAAAGAGAACATTCTGGTTAATAAGTAGGGGCTTTCAGCCTCCCTGTACTTTTCCACAACTGAATGGGCGCAGACTTTTGGTTGAAAGTGAATAGGCAAACTTCAGCTCTGCTCTTTTAGTAGCCTTGGTGGCTTAAAAATCTTATTGCCACTTCAAAAGTCCGGACATGACTCTCAGCTCTTATTTCTGCTAAGTGCATGATTAGAAAAAGGAAATGTATGTTTTGGCTCCATTAAAATGTTCCTTATCAGACTGTATGTAGGAGTGAGTGCTGCCGAAGATGCCTCTATTTGCCAGCTGGACAGCATGTGTGCTGGGCTAGTTTCCTGTCTGCTAAAGCTGTGTGGTGCCCTTTAATGATGGGAAAGAGGACATTATTAAATGTGTCGGCCTTCATTTTCACTTGTGAAAATCAGGGAGCAGAGGGCACGCAAACTTTGCCCAAAGGCTGGACACAGTTTGCATAGAAATGAGCTAAGAGTGCTAAGAACTGGTTTGGTAGATGCCTAACTAGCTCTGATCTCTAAATAAAACTGAGAGCTGACAACACGCCCTGGGCAAGCTAGGTTCACAGTGAGAGGTTGCTACTTGAGGGAGTTAGTCCTCCATGAGATGTCACGTTACAGGACTGTGTTTCACATTTGTGAGCACTCTGCCATGTACAGGGGACATGCACTGTCTCCTGTGCTGAGTGTATTGTGTCCACCTGAGACAGACGGGGCTATCATCTGCACTTACAGAAAGGAGAGAATGTCTCAGATCTTTCATGAATGCTCCAGAAAACAGCAGGTAGCACGCAACAGAAACAGGATTTGAACCCAGATCATCTAGCCGGATGCTCTGTAAGCTGTTCTTTTTTTCTTTTCTTTTTTTTCCTTCCTCTGATGGGTCAGCAAAATTCTAATTCTATCTTGGAGGTGTAGGAGTTTATTTTACTTATTACTTTTGTGGTAGTAAGTTCCTTCCTTCCTTCCTTCCTTCCTTCCTTCCGTCATTTTTTTCAGACAGAGTGTCACTCTGTAGCCCAGGCTAGCTTTGAACTTGCCATCCTACTGACTGCCTCAGCTTCCTGGATAATGAGATTCCAGGGTTTCACCACCATGCCTGGCTTCGCCTAGGAGCAGAGTCCTAAAGACTTTTCATATTAACACCGTTCAGTCTGATTTGTTCAGAGGCCCTAACTCATTGTCAGAGAGAAAAAAATTTCAAAATTATTTTTATCTTAGACATTTCATTTCAAAAAAATTGCTTTTGGAATCATTCTGGAGACATGCAACTTAGGATTGTTTTTTCTCTCTCTTCTCTCTCCTTTCTCTCCCCCCTCCCACCTTTGCAGAGATAGCTACAGTCTTCTGTTTTATAAGAATACAATACAAAACAAAACAAAAAACTAAACTCTGTTAGTGCAAGTAAGTGCCTTTTCTTGGCTCCATTACAGTAAAATGGCTGAGATCAGCAAGGCTTTGTAAGGGGAAGTTGTGGAATGACATGGGGATGTGGCCTTGCTGTCCTGTTAATCTTCTTGGTTTTGTGTTTTTAAGTGTATTTTTTATTTCTGGGGAGCTGCTTCTCCAAATGAGAGTCTTGAATTCAGATGTGACTGAATTCAGACATAAAGAAAAGAAGAAGCTGGCTTGGAGTTAGACTTACTAATACATTATATATATATATATATATATATATATATATATATATGTACATATATACACGTATGTATATGTACATATATGTCATTAGGTTTTAATGGCCTAATTTCATATTTTAAGAAAGATGTATGAAGATCCAGAGTGCCTTAGTGGGAATGCAGAGCAGAACTAAATAGAAGTTTTTGTTTTGTAAATGTCTATTTGAAGGAGAAATACAGAATGAGAAGCGCTCCCATCAGTGGCAGGCTCAGGATTCCATTTTCGGCTTGTTGGCTGTGGCGGGCCGGGGAGGGCACGGTGCGCTGGGGACTCTGGGCCGGCGGGCGGGAGGGCCAGGCTGCAGTGGGTGCAGAAAGGCCCTGCCCGCGTGCTGGCGGGCGGTGGGCGTGTGATCGCAGGAAGTCCTGCGGAAACTGCGCGCGCCCGCCCGCCCGCCCGCCCGCCCGCCCGCCCGCCCGCCCGCCCGCCGGCCGCCCTGCCCGGCTCCCAGCGCCCCAGCTGCAACTCTCCTCTCCTTCCCCGCGTTTCCGCCGTGGCTGCAGCCCCTCCTCGCTGGAATGCCCTGCTTTGGCTCTCGCCAGTCCCCAGATGGCTTTATCCACAGTGACTCATCTTTCCATCTCATGGTTCACCTGCGATCGCGATGCGAAAGGGAGCAGAGCCCTGAGCCGGTGGGGAGTCCGCCCAAGTACTAACTCCGCATTCCGTGAAAGTCAGCATGGCTTGCCTTTCCCTCAGTTGCCTGCTTTTCTCGGTAGAGTTTTCCTTTGGGCGCCCCCCCTTCCTTTGCACAAGCACGGTAACTGGGAGCACTGTGTAACTGGGAGCCCTGTGTAACTGGGAGCCCTGTGTCTCACGTGTTCTCAACCAAGAAATTGACAAATGAAATAAACAGTGGAAAGTCATCTGCGCTCAGCCACAATTTACCCTGTAATTCAGCCTGCTTTTTGCTGTTTATGAGCACAGGAAGCCTGCCTGACTGGAGGGACTGTGAGGCTTCTACCTTTGGTGTCCTCCTGGGTGTTGATTCTTGTTTTTTAATTTTCTCAAATGCTGAACTTTAGGACAATAGATTCAATTGTGCACATCATGTCGCTGATTTAAAAGTGTTGCTCTCAAGTGGTCGAGCTCCAGCTTTGAACAGAGCCAAGCCAAGTCAGAGCTCAAGGCTCTAGGTTCAAGCCCCAATACTGGCACCAAAAAATGAATTCTTATTAAGAGCATGCTTTATACACCCCCTATTGATATTCTATTTTTAGATGCTCATATTATTAAGCAGATAGGATGAAACCAGTATTTTTAGTAAGAACTCTTAAGTTCTTACTACCGCAGGTATTTAGCAATGATGAGGTTAGTAACATAACATTTGTGTCTAAATGCTTCCTTTTGACCTTGAAGTCAGAGTAACCAGTTTGCTAAAGGCAATCATTGATGTATAAAAGGATGTGACTCAGCCATCTTAACTTCTCCCAGCAAGGCTCCTATATTGATGCCTTGTTAATGCCCAAATTAAGCATGGTGAATTAAACAAAATTCTTTGTCTTGTTTTTAACCTGCAGCACATCAATATATAGTATTACTTTCTGCAAAGCAGAGTTTTTAAGTTGGTATGAGTTGATTTGATAAGAAACCATAAAACTTATTGATATGTTTTATAATGCCTTGTCCCTTAATACAGTTATTATATTTTGTAGTTGTTTTCGTCTTTCATTTTAATATATCATCTTAAAGAAAACAACCACATGACTTCTTTTAGTGTGTGTGTGTGTGTGATTGCATGACACTTCTTCCTCTTTTGCATTATGAGTCTTACAAAATTTCCCCTTAGAATTAATCACTGTCTTATTTGTCAATGGCTATGGTCATTTTGTCAGAATATAGCAGAGCCTTTTCCAAGGGCTAGGATCTCAGAAATAAGGTCTTACGCCTTTCTTTGGATATTTGGATTTTATTTATTTCTGTGTATTATGGACTGTATACACAAGGATCACAAACTCTTCATAAATGAAAATGACTTGTGATTCCCTGAGATCACAGATACAGAAGGAAAGTGCAAGATACATGATTCTGTAGCCTCAGTAGGTCTACAATGAGCAGAATGGTTCTGAATTATCATTTACAGCCATATATCCTAAAATTTCAAGCTAAATACTTCTAATTTTCAAGCTGGCGTGTGTGTTTTAACATCAGAGATAAAAAATTAAAAAATTGCTTCTATTTAAGCAATAACTAAGTGCTTAAAGTTAAGTAATACGCTTTCCTTTGTAGGTCAAAACATTTTCTTAACACTGACACAGATATAATTCACATCTTCTAGAAGAACAGTTTTTGCTTGACATAGAAGAGTTGTCTAACTGATCACACTAATTCTAAATTTTTTTGTTGGCAGGTGCTATTAAATTAAAGGTGAATTATACAATTTACAAGTTTCATAACTAGGGGCTTGCATGGTATACTAATGAGATGACTAGATTATCTTTTTTGGCTAGCAAATTCTCAAATTAATAGTGGAAATTATAGAAATTCATCGAGTGGTTTCTCAAATGGGCCTTTCAAAGGATTTAAATGACACTGATTCTTTGAAAACATCTTTGGTTCCCTATTTGTTGGTGTTCAGCAATAAATGAGTCACTTGGCTCATATGTATGCGTATTTGTCTATTGCTATTTTATATGTATATAGTACATATATATACATATATATATATATATGCTGAAAACAAGACACATTCATCTTCCTTGACTTTGGAAGTTAGGGAAACTGCCATGAATCTTGCTTTCTCCTTTACAGTTTATTTTCTAATATAGATCTTATACAGTAACTGGAAGTCATTTCTATATGCAAGTAACTTGATAACCCATCCTGAATTGCATTTGTTGAGCTCATTGTAAATTCCATGTGCCTCTAATGAAAGGCATGTGACTATATAGATTGGAAGAAGGATTTGGCTCTCTCAGAGACTCTGCAGCTTCTTTTAGGCAGTCTTTAACCTGGCACCTACTAGTGTATTTTGCTAAAATCTAGTTTTCCAAAATTTAAATGATGTCACATTTGAAAGTGATGCCAAGAAACAATGTGGCAGTTTCTAAATTTTGTGAAGCTAAAAATCCCTGGTTACAAGAAAGAGTACATGTCACAGATGAGTAGTTAGTAATGACTTCAGTTTAGCAGGAAAAGAGCAATTCCCATATGCTGATTCTAGTCTCATAACAAAGAATGTTATAGAAAGACTTACAGTATTTAACAAGCTGTGAGTTAATGTGACAGTGTCAGTGTATCTAGTTCCAGGAGGATAAGCACTTTACCATATTTCTTCAAAAATATTTTAAGTTATATTACAAAACAGAAAACTTGCCACAAATGAATCCAGACTGTTTTGCAGTCTACTTCCCCACTCTGGAATTGGGAAGTATGATTGAATTTTGTTAAACAACTCTACTGCTCCAGAATGCACAGTCCCAAATACTTACAGAAATTAGTTAGGTGTCTGTCTTCATCACACTATGCATTTCACAGCTTGACTTCCTGTGTAATAAGAGATTGAGTAGAAATGGGTTTCACCTCCCAAACTTTAGCATTCAAGGTGCATCATTTTCAGTAAAGCACCTGCTTAACTCTCACTGAATGCTACCTCCAAGTTGAAGATAGACTCCATCTGTCAACATTCTTGGAGGTGTTAGAAGTTAAGGAGGTAGAAGTTGTATTGCTTTCAATATTTTGGAACCGGACATAGACACTATGTGGGTTTGTTAGTTTTCATTCTTTCATTTTGGAGCCTTCCCTACACACCTCATCTGTCATGTGCATGTACAGGTCTGCACTCTGATTTTCTGAGTAGTAAACCTCCAGAAACTATAACCAAATGGGAGGATTTCACTTTTAAATGTAGACCTGAGCATCTGTTGAGATTGTAGGACCTCATGCTTGTCATTGGCTGGTACAAAGTTCTTCATTAAAGGCAAGTATGAGTAAAAGCCTGGAGGCAGAAGAGGATCATCAGTTCTTTCAGAAATAAATGTTGTTTTTCAAATTCAGAGGATTGTTTATATTTCATTAATGAACTTCTTTTCAGTTAACATACATATTAGGGTACTGAGAACAAAAGATCCGATTCAGGCTCAGAGAGATACATAAAATTAATAATCCATCATAATAAATTTGCACAAAATTCCTTTTATACTGAAATGTTGTGTTTTGAAACCATTGATTTGATAATTATTTCTTGATCTTTCCAGTGGCTAAGACATTTCATGGAAATAGGCTATGACATTAGTGGGTTTTAATGCTGTGAAAATACATACATACATACATCATACATACATATATATATATATATATATATATATATAAAAATACTGTTATGCACTTGCCCATCCATGCATTTGTGTGTGTGTTACCATTACTTTCACTGGCTACTTTAAGAAAGTAAAAAGCTCCTAGTTTATTTAGAGAGGCACTATTAATATTGAATGTCTCCCTCATGGAATGATGTAAGCAACTGACATTCCATTGTCATTATTTGATTCACAGTAGTATGTCTTTAGAATGCATGATCTTTAAGACCAACAGCAATTTAAAACAAAGTATCACAGACATTCCTTTTTAAGTGAAAATAAGAAATCGATTTAAATTTGCTTTTCTATTCAAAACATGTTTCAGTTTTCTTTTCCTGGGGATCCACTAGGCTAGCACTCTGTCAGCTGAGTACTCAGCCCCTACCTCCCCTTTTCTTTCTTTCTTTTTTTTTTTTTGTTCTTCCAGTGCTAAGGTTTGAACTCAGTGCTTCTTGCTTGCTAAGCAAGAATTATACCAGTGAGCTACATTTCCAACCCTCTTTTGCACTGGTTATATTTTTGAGATGGGTCTTCCTTCTCATTTTAGTGTACAACTGGATCACGATCTTATAGTTTATCTCTTCCTGCCTTAAATGAAATAATAAGAGTATGCCACAATGCCTAGCTTCTTCTGTTGAGATGGAATCTTGTATACTTTTCCATCCAGGCTGGTCTAGAACTTTGGTCTTCTGAAGCTTAGCCTCCCACAAAGCTATGCCATCAAGCCCAGCTATGGATTGAGAAGGGACCAGTTAGATTTTTTTTTTTAACTCAGACTACCCAAATACTGCAATCTTCCTAATTTCAGCCTCTAGGATACCTATAACCTAGGATTATAGGCATGTACCTCTATTATCTGGCTTTACAGTTTTTAGATAGTCTTGGTGATTCTGCTGGCTAACTACTATTAGCTAGACTTAAAGTCATGTGCCACTGTACCTGGACTTCCTTTTTTTTTTTTTTTTTTTT
>NW_012267233.1:418016-490701 GCF_000151885.1 Dipodomys ordii
TTTTTTTTTTTTTTTTAGTGGTCCTGGGGCTTTAACTCGGGGCCTGGGTGCTGTCTCTGAGGCTTTTTGTGCTCAAGACTAGCATTCTACCACTTTGAGCCACAGTGCTCATGGGGACTTTTTTTGTCTGGGCTGGCTTTGAACTGTGATCCTCAGACCTCAGCCTCCTGAATAGTTTAGGATTACAGGTGTGAGCCACTGGCACCTGGCCTAGACTTCACTTTTTAAAATCTGTTCAACAATTGAATAAGAACTTCCTCTTTTTCAACCTGAGTGCTGTCTTCTCATGTTAATTTTCTTTCAGTGTAAGTAGACTGACCACTCCGTGTGCTGTTCCTTAGGAGGTTATCTTCTAGTTGGGAAAGAGTAAAATGTATACCAGAAGTGACAGCATCTTTCATGCCTTTTTCTAAAATATATATATATATATATATATATATATATAAAATCTAGTCCATGATGTGTTTGTTTAATTTTTGATCTTTGTTTGTAGTCTCTTAAAATTCCTTTGTGAAATAAGGAAGCTATGCATTTTATTGTAAGAACTAAGACAATACAGATAAACGCCAGATAAAGCCCTGGCTAAATCCCATACTGATTTTGGTTATTATGGTTGCATAATCCTTGAATCTATGTGCTTCCTGTGTGTGTAAGGGTGTGTATTTCATTCTTCCTTCTCTTCAACCTCAAAAAGAAGCAGTTTTATCAGGATTTGTTTTTGCAAGTCCAAAGAGGATTTCTATCTACGTTTTCAAGGTCTATTACTCCAAACTTGAGAACAATGTCTTTTTTTTTGGCTTAAAATGCAGTGAGTCTTTTCTTGTGACTTCATGACTTTAGCACACAGTCACAAGTCTGCATGGTTTATTCACTGAGCTTTTGTTTTTAGGGCTCTCTTATGGAGGAATTGTTTTGGAATAGACAAATCTCTGCCTTATAATAACCTGACTTTGGAATGTTCCACCTTCAAACACAAATTCTACCTGGGTGGTTAGGGATGGGAGATTTGGAGTATAGAATTTTAGATAAATCTTAAGTAACTCAGCCTGAACTCTGCCATGTCTCTGTCTGTACAGATCTAGTTGGCAATAAAGATGATGCCCCTGCGTCATTATTGTAAGTATGGATTTCCATGGACCAGAATGTATTAGCGGTAACCCATCACTAGGTTTTTTTTTTTTTACAGTTTTAAGAAAGAAGACCTGGATTCATTTGGAAGTCCTTCTTTTATGTATTTCAACTCATTCTGGAAAACTTTACAAAATGCTGCAAATCTGAGTGCTAGGATAAAATGTTATGATCACATATTCAACAGAAACCGAGAGAAGGGTCAAGTTGCTCAGTTAGCTATTGAATTAACTCTTGATGTCTTTCCAATAAGTTTCACTAAGCTTAATCACTAAACTCCAGTACCTTTGATAAGTTCAAAGAAATGTTTATTAACAGAACTGGTTTCTTCACCGGTCCTGCACAGGGCTTGAGAATATAATGGCAACATTATCCAGGCCAGGATAAACATAATGAAATAGATGAGTAAATATTGATAGTCATGTTTCTATTTAACTATATACAAACTATATTAGCATCCAAATGTCCAAATCATGTAGCATCAATAGTAACTTACAAATATCCATCAGTAATGGCATCTTTTGTGTGTGTGTATGTGTGAAATATCTGAGTTTTTCCCATTTGTTATTATCAGGGTTGCATTGTTTTCTTTTTAATATTTTCATTCTATACCATTCTCTTCTTTGGCACCTTCTTGTTTACCTCTTCTGTTTTCTTCTCTTTAGAATCTTTCAGTGGGTACCTGTTTTCTACAAGTAGCCCAGACTCCACTGTGATTCAAGAGTCTATCCTAATCCACTTCACAGCCACATTATTCATTACAGCATCTGCTTTAAATTGAGATTCTCCACTGTTCTCGACCTGTGTTTTCAGGGTGAGGCAGTCCTGGATTTCTGTTTGCTGGCATATCCTTTTACTCCTCTTCTAAACCTGTTCAGGACGTGTTGCTATCCCACTATTTGCTGCACTAGCATCTCTTTTCAAATATTTCGACTGCAGTGCCCCACACTGAGTTATTATGAATGAAAGAAAAGGAATAAGAATACTCATGAATGAATAGCAAAAGTGAATATTTGCTGTTTGCATTCAAAGGGATTTATTGTATGTGCTGCTCTTTTTGGTGGTAAATGATGTTTCTTTCACTGTAACCCATGAGCTTTGCTTCTGTTTCCTTTTTCTTTTGTTGGTTATGGGGTTTGAACTCAAGGCCTTGTGCTTGCTATGCAATTAATCATTTTTGCTTTAGTAGTTTTTCAGGTAAGTTCTCACAATTTTTTTTTCGCCTGTGTAGCTGGAATCAATAAGTGGATGCTACTATATGTGGATTATTGATCGAGATGGGGTTTTGCTTACTCTTTTTTTCTGGGCTGGCCTTGAATCAGGATCCTTATGATCTTTCCTCCCCACTAGCTGAGATTATACGCATGAGCCACTATCCAGACAAGTCCTGTTTCTTTAATAAAGGTAGCTAGCTAGCTTCTTAGAAGCTAGTAATGCAGTGGTTTCTTCTTAGAATTTAAACATACTGTGTGCTCACTGAGCACTGTATTCATGAACTGATAGGAAAATTTAGAGTATGAAATGCTACTACCCATTAAGTAAATTGTATGTATGACATTTGATATTGATTTGGTAATTTGCTTTCCAACCTGATGAGCAAAAGTGGAGTTTTGTGAACCATTTAACACCTCTTCATTCTTGACATAGTACACAGGAATTTTATTTCAAATTAGATGCATGATTTTGTGCTTTGTGCCCAGAATATTAAAATTTTAGGGATAGCAATTAAAAAGTTCCAGGCATGCATAAATTCCAGTAATATGTAAATAATCTAACCTTTACTGGTAATATTTCCAGGTATTTAATTCAATATTTAATATCTTATAATAAGAAATTAAATATAGAAGTATTGTTTCTGTTTGATTACACATTTTAAAATTTACACCTGAATCATGCACAATATTTTGAAGTAAAAGTTTTGTTTTATTTCAACTATGGTATCCCCCCTGACAATTCTGCAGACATTTTATCTGTAATGTAGCCATAAACTGTATGTGAACCTGATCCAAAGTTTTCTAATTGAATGTAATAAATTGCCTAATATTTTGAGAAAATAGGATATTTTTTGATAGAATTTATATTTTAAATCTTTTGCTTCATAGAATTTTAATCAAAAATCCCCTGAGCCTCTATCAGGTGACTTAAGAGGCCACCTCCCCTTCCTCCCTCACTTTGCCTGTCCTGGCGCTTGAACTCAGGGCCTGGGCACTGTCCCTGAGCTTCTTTTACTCAAGGCTAGCACTCTACCACTAAGCCACATTCTCAGCTCCCACACTTGTCTCTTGATTGAGGATTTTCCACCTATTCTTTCTTTGGCCTGGATCCCTCTTCATTTTTTCCATGGCCGGTGCCCTTCTAGAACCCCTGGTTACATTATACCAAAAATACTGGTATACTTGGGTACCAGTATATAATATACACTAGACCTATAACGATTTCCCCCTTTTTATTTTTCTTTCTAGACCACAAGGTCATTAATGGCAATTTTTACATCTTCCTTTTTCACAGCTGGGTTCTCAGCATCTAACTCAATGAGAATGTAGTTGACACAGAGTTTATCCAGTGCATATCATGAATTGTGATTGTGACCATCAGTTATCATACTGACTTGGTTTTGAATTATTCACATGAAACATATGTTTAGATAAATGTTTGGTATTTTCCTTGTTTTATTTTTTGCAAAACTGAAATTGTCTGCTCAAAGGGATCCACTATGTGCCATTTTGAAATGTCTAATTTTATTTTAAGCTTAATTTGGTGAGTCGAAGACTAAATTAGTCCTCTCTCAGGCAATATTCCTGGCTATCTGAAGATACTCCTGAATAGTGCTGTTTCAACATTTTAGTGCTATACCTATGATACATTTCTTGCCTTATTTCACCATTCATACATTGGATTGAGAGGATTACCTGCACATACTTCCAATTCTTCTATCTCACTTGAACTACCAATGATATATCCAGATCATTATTTAAGTGACTGTATTTGTAGATATTAAGGAACTTTGTGGAGTGCTAAATTATAATATACAAATCTGGGATAGGTTTTATATGATGAAGCATGATTGTATTATACGTCTACCTGTAACTACAAAGCTAATGCCCATGTATTAGTTTTAAGATACTTTCACTGTTTCTGTTAAGACTTATGTTACTTGTTATTTATCTCCTCTCATCCTCCTCCTCTACTTCACTACCATCACCACCACCACCACCTCCTCCTCCTCCTCCTTTTCCTTCTCTTCCTCCTCCTCCTCCTTCTCTTTTCTTTTCCCTGGCTGTTGCTCCCTCTTTTCCCTGATCCTTCCTTTGAAACCATTTGGTAAGAGAAGCCAAACTCTCAAGAAAATATTAACCAAGTGGAAAGTTTAAGTCCACTAGAATTTTACCTATTAACTTACCTTTTTCGCGGAAAATGAGCAACCACACATCATGATTCAGTATGTGAAACAGAATACTTTGACCTACTGCATTATAATAACTAGCTTAGGTGGAGGTTAACATCTGATACATTTAATTTCAACACATGATTTATTCAGCCTTATAAACTATTGACTATCTGAAAAACACCACAGGATTGTTCTATTGGCTGCTTTTCATTTACCCATCTAGCCTTCTAAGCAAGTTAATCTCAACTCCTTTTCAGTTCTAGTTTTCTCATTTGTAAAGGAAAGCTAATAGATAGTTTGTAGGCTTTACCTGAGTACTTCTGGAGAAATTAGGTGAGCCAAAGAAGTGGCTGGGGACATAGTACGTGCTCAGCAAATATTAGTTCTCTTTTACGGTAACCTGGCTTATCTCTGTGGTATAATTAATGTCCTCATGAAGCTATATATTTAAATACTACAGATGTGTCTGCTTTGGTCTTTCCAATCCCATCACCTGCACCCACAGTATGAAAGACAGCTTTTCTCTCTCCTAGTTCCTTGTCACCAATTATCCTCTCCCCTGTTGAGGAATCTGTTATTTGCTGCTCTTATTCTTGACCTTCACTTCCCTTTTCAAACCTTTCACCCTGTTAAAATCTCTTTAGTTCAGATCTCTTTATTTTTCTCTTTTATATTCTCTCTCTCTCTTTTTTTAATCTTTTTTGGTATAGTGCAGGCTCTTCGTGTCCTATAGATACCCTTATGAATCAAGGCCCATTCTACTCCATGGCTGCTATGTCTTCTTCTCCATGTACAGCTGCCTCCATGCTGTTTCAGTGCAAATCACTCATGCTAACTTTCTAGCTGAAAATTACACAAATCAGGAAGTCTGTAGATCAATTAGTGATTACAAAATGAACACAATGGTGCAAGTCTTTCTCATGTTGAGAAATACAATAGTTCTAGAAATCTATAAGCACCCTGTTCCCTTTCTTGCTCTTGGTCTTCCTTGCCCAGGAAGTGGTCACTTTCCAGACTGCTAGATTGGTTTTGCTTGGTTTTGAACCTTAGAGACATTGAAATGTGGCACTTGATGAGCATTTGAAGTGTGCATTCATTTATGCATAGAGTCTCTTGCTCAACATCATATCCATGGGATTCACTAATGTAGCATAATATTCTGTCATTTTGCATGGTATAATTATATACAGATATTGCACTGAAGAATGATACATACAACTTCTGCTTCTCATACGAAGGTTTGAACTTAAGGGCCTTGTGCTTGTGTGGTTTGATTTCATGGCTGGTGGTCTACCACTTACACTGTATTTCCAGCCCAGCTTCTTGCTGGTTATTTGGGAGATAGAGTCTCATGAATTTCTCTGACTAGATTGGCTTTGAACCATGATCCTTCAGATCTCAGTCCTCAGAGTAGCTAGTATTACAGGCATGAGCCACTGACACACAGCTCACCCATTCAACTTTTGAAAAGCTCACCTACTTGATGTGTATTTGGATTGTTTCTAGTTTTGACAATCTACATAATGATGCTGTGAGAACCTCTGTGCATATGTGTGTGCACGCTCGTTTGTGTGGGTATTTCAAAATTAAAGTTCTGGTTTAGTGTCCTTCCATATGTTCTAAGTTGATAGGAATTTAATCCAGATGTTTGCAGGATATTCTGTATTCTTTTTATGTCTCAGGCTATTTATTTAAAACAGAGTTTCCTGTGTAGTCCTTAAACTCACGATTCTCTTGCTTCTTTCAAGTACTGGGTCATGTTATCCTTAATTAATTAATTAATAAGTAGTTCTGCAGAAAGGTTTCAAATCCAGAAGTCAGACTACTATTTTGAAAGGTAAATTTTCATGTATTTTATATGTTATCACTTTTAAAGGATAGTTTTAATCTTGAAATATTAAGGGAAGCATGACATTAAATGTGTAAATAAACATTAAATTCATGAATTCATAAATTTTTCTCTTTATAATATAATCATGCAGATATGTGAACTCAAATTTACTTTTGTGATTAAAGATTATTCTAGAATTATCACTATATGAAGAGCAAGCTAATTTTTTCAATTGATTTTCCTCTATGTAATAACTCCCCAAATATTTTAAACATGTAGCAGAATGTAGAGATCGAAAGTCTACATCAAACCAACACACTTGTGATTCACATTTTTGAAAGGTAAATATAACAAATTTATATTGCTCACTACCTTTGGTATTTATCGACTGATGCCCTTGTATGTAGAACTATGGCATCTGGTCTTGTTTTCAGCCTAAATAAAGACAATACTGTTGTTTTGAATCCCTCCATATCTCGACTTGCTGTGGTATGTTGCTGAGAGAACTTTAGCATTATTCTAGCCTTTAGTCTCCAGTGTCCAGTTAGTCATGAGACTGAGGCCTCCCTTAGTTAAGGAATGAGCTAAGTGAAGAAAGTTTTGAGTGTTTTAGCATCCGTTCATTCAATGAGGACTTTTTAAAAGTGCATCATTACTAAGGATACATATTGAAACATGGTCTATCTTAGCTGTGTTATACCAAAAAATCTTGAGAATCACTAATGATATTAAATATAAAATACTGTATATCACATATGAATTACTTATGAATTAATATGTCATCCATTTGATTGATGTAATCCCATACATGAATGGGTATATATTACTGTTTTATAATAACAGTGATCATATTAATAATGAATTTTCTACATCTCAAGGATTGTACAGTCTAATGGAATAGTATGAAGCATGGTAGGTGTTCTAGAACAGGATGTTCATGAAGGATCACATGACAGCAGAGAAGAAACCCTTTGTCTTTTGCACACTATAGAGGGTTTGGAAGAAGTGAATCCATTTTTAGAGCCTATTTGGTATCCCAGTGATGTGCTAGGTGATATGAGGCAGATCTGAAGGTTAGATAGCAGCCAGTCATCTCTAAGAACGTTGGAAAAATTGCATTCACTTAAAGGAGCTATGGCAGTCTGTAGAGTGGCATTTTGTGAATTATGTTCTTTTGTGTGTTTCCGAAAATATTACTTTTATATCTACAAACACATTGCTAAACTTTTTCTGTAAAATGAAAACAGCAGAGGTTATAAAAAATACAATGGAAAACCAAGTGTTCTAGCATGCCTTTAGATTTCTTTAGAACCAACTTTTCCTAAGTCTTTAGTAGTCAATTCTGGGATAAGAGTTTCAATGCTTTCGTGTCCTCATTACTTCCTATCTAAAATGTGACTGATAAGGACTTTACTCAAAGGAGAGTTAATAAAATTGAAGAACACTTTGCTATAGTTCCTGAGTCATAGTAACTAACACTAACATGGTATGTTTTATTATTAGTTACAATTTTAGGTTAAAATCTATGTTGATATTCCAAATCATGGGCCTGTAAAAAAAAACAAACCAGCAACAATAACCTAATTCTGACTTTTGGTTTCCTCCCACATTTATTTAGATTTTGAAGGATTTATTTGTAAAACACCTGGATCTGGAATTACAGATATGTATAAATGTATTTTTTAAAAATTTGCTTTATTATGACAGGTGTCCACAAGATGATTGATTGAGAAATAACTAATTGAGTTTCAGGTGTAAAAATCTTTTAAAAAGTTATATGTCTATGCCAGTAGGTATGTTTAGATTTTTAAGTTTAAGTTGAAAGTAAAGATTGACTAGATTTCATATATAACGAACTTAATGATGGAGCTAATTTCTGCCAAATCTCATACATATACAGAGCTAATTTCTGCCCAAATTTCATACATACACAGCTATCACGTCAATATACTTTCTCTTACGTGAATGTGTAGCGTAGACATTTTGATAACAAGAAGAAACTCAGATAATATGGTCATTTCTCAGATTGTATTTTACTGTGAGCCTATCCCCGTGCCTAGCTTTGTGTTATAAAATTAATTTAAAATTATTTTTTTTGTTTCAACTGTACTTCAACATCTACCTAGCCTATTTTTTTATTTGTTTTTTTCTAATCTTTTGTTTTAATCTTTAATGAATGCCCTAACCATAAGCCAAAAATTCAAAGCCCATAAATCTGGAGGATCTTCTTAGGATATGCATGGGTAGGACAGGAGGGCAGTCTGTGGACATGTGATTTCTCTTTTTCCGCATCTCACAGAAGTATGAGCCAGACTAATACTGGGGTATACAGTGTGCAACAATGCAATCATTGAACTGAGTGAGGTTCAACAAATACTGTATGCTGACAATCTTATTCTAGTATATCTTATTATTAGTATTTCTTTTGGGGCCAAACACTGAGTGGATGTGGGATTTATTAATAGTTAGGATCCTGAAGACTAGATATACTGTCCCAGGAGTCTGAAGCATTTGAGAACTACTACTACTACAACTACAACTACTATTAATGATTATTCTAGATCCCTTAATTTAATCTTGTGTCTTTCTCTACCACATTTCTACATTTTTTCTGTTACTAAGCTTCTGGCCTCAGATTGGTTCCTGACTTAATCTTAATTAAATACAATTTAAATTACTGTAAGATGAGATAAATTGCTCATAAAGATTTTAAATTGATCATTGTCAGTGGAAGGACATTAGAAACTGTATATGAACAGAAACTGGAGTTTAGGCAGTGGTAGCTGTATTAACTGTTTAGCTTAGAGTAAACACTGGCTAATGCTGGGCTAAATTCCATATTCTATTCCATTCCATATACATTTAGGAATGTATAATTTTGAACAGCTGGGAATCTTATTGTACATAGGTATGTATCCCCTGCTTTTTAAAGCTCAGTTTTCTTTCTTTAGTGTTCTACCTTTGGACAATTGATTAAAATAATGATTTTAAATTTTTCATGACACTACATTGTGATCTTTTAATGTTGATATCTATGCTGGGGAAAAGAAAAAAAACCCAAACAAACAGTCGTCAACTTCAGAGCAATTTAATCTTAATTTTCCTTTCAGGTTGATGAAAAAAATACCGTTTACTTTAAAAATAGTACACCAGCTGTAAAGTCTTAGTGATTTCTTCCTTCAATGTTAGTGTCTTAGAGCAGCATCTTCTTTTGTGCTCAGTGGAGTGCTATTTTGGCTTTAAGTGGTATTAATATGACATAAATCCAGAGGAGACTGCAAAATTCCATTCCAAATTGTGCAGACTAGATCCCTTCTCCCTTCCCTTGAACTGTAATTGTTAGTGTGCATTGTGGATTTTTGGGAAGCTTTTGTAGTCTATAATTTCCACTAACAATTTTATCGAGTGACTTATTTTTCATTTCTTTTCTAGAAGCCAGTATAATAAGAAGAACATAGAGAAAATTCTTGGCTTTCTTGTCATCTCTGTTTAAACAGTTAACATATTACAATCCTAGGCCAAGCTTAGCTAAACTTTGGTATGAGAAATGAATATTTTGAAATACTATTTTTGCCACAGAGGTTCTTAAAGATGAGGCTTTGTAAGCCTGTTACCTGAATTATCATTTTATGTTACATATATTTTTTCATACCTAAAACTTTTCTCATCCTAGGAGATAGAGAAAACTGATTTCGCCTATACTAGTCTCCTAAGTTGCTTTCAAGCACAGTTATTTTTTAAAAATTTTTTAGAATTTTTTTTCAAAAAGGTCATTGAACTTAAAAGAAAAAAAGTGACTCTTGTTTTTGTCTGTGAATGCTTATATATACACAAAATACTAAGTTTGTATTAGTCAGCATGGCATCATTGATAAAATACCTGAGAAAATCAACATAAAGGAAGGAACATTTATTTTGATTTATAATTTCAGTCCATGTTGGCTTGACCTTGTTATTTTAGGACTTGGGAAGGCAGAGCTATATGTTAAGGAGTACTGGTACTTCATGGTAGTTCAAGAAACAGAACAGGGAGCTAGAACAAGATATATACATTTCAAAGGCAAGCATTTGACTGCCTCAGCTAGGCCCAACTTAAAATAGTTCCTACCTGCCCTACCTCCCCTATTGTCCATTGCATATGTAATTTTGAGTGATCGGTGGATTAAACTATTAATGAGGTCAGAATTTCCATGGTCCATTCACTTCCTAAAGGCCCACTAGCTACAATCAAGCCTGTATTTCCCACATACATGGCTGGGCACAGTGTCAAACGGAAGCGTAAGTAGCAGGATTAGATTCCAGACCAATCTAGATGTCAAGTGAGACCCTATCTTTAGGTAACTAATGCAAAAAGGGGGCTAATGGACTAACTCAAGTCTAGAGCTTCTGTTTAGCAATCTGAATTCACCTTTCAGTCATACAGAAAGTAAACAATTAAACAGACTTAGGATGGCATATAAACCATACTTTGTATTATTAGTATGTGTTTCACAGTGTGAAAACTTCTATCTTAGTGTCTATAAATTTAACTACATAAATAACGTGGATTCTTGGTCACAGTGAAATGTATACATATTGACACTCTGAGCTTATTTCTAAATCCCTTGTGTTGTCTGAAAGCATTGGCAGATTGCTTATAATGCCATAGGTCAGTTTTCAGATGAGTACAAGGCTTTAAAACTATTTCCTTCTGTGTGGTAGGCTTGAAAGCAGTGTTTCGTGAGTTAGTTCCCAGATGAAGAATAACTTTTATACTTATATCCTTTCAGTTTGGAGAGAGAATGTATCTATTGTCTGTCTGTCTGTCTGTCTGTCTATTTATCTATCTACCTATCTGTCTATCTATATCAATCAGTTGATCACTCTCGGTATATCTTTTACTCTAGTCAAAAATTCCTTGCATAAAGCAAGTGCCTTGTAGTGCTATGCAGACAGCATTGTCATTGACACATGTTGTCTTCATGGTATGTATCCATCATAGTCATTGTAATGCATATGTGCATTAGTTTACCAAATGGATTATCACTGATGGACACAGAATTCTTATGGGAGAATAGAGACAGCTGCCAGCCAGTTATAATGGTAGATTGAGTGAATGATTGAAATGGCCATATCTATTGCATGTCAGATTGGAAAACTGACAAAGCAACATCAGTATATAAAATTAAAGCAGATTTAATATTAAACGTGCTTTTCAGCAAATGGTAGGAAGAAATTCAAGGATATTGCTACAAAATGCAAAAGTGGCTACTTTTTTTTTATCAGTGGAAATGTAATTTTCATACGATAAAGTGTCAATGCACTTTATGGCCATCAGGACAAATAGGTGCATTTATACTTTTCCCTGGGCTTCTCTTTTGGACTTAAGTGCTATGTTTGGCTCTCTGCCCAAGTACTAGTTGACATTTTTGAAGTTTAACAAAGAAGGGATGAGGTTGGTCTGGGCCCAGGCAAATGTCTGTTGTTTAAATCAACAGTTGTCAGTGTATATATTTTAATTTTGTCTTTGTGAGTTAATGAAAAGGAAAAGGTTACATAATTGTGGGGAAACAAAGGCTGACATTTTGAGTTTGCTTAATAAAATCATGATCTTATTCAAATCTGAAAATTTAAATGTCATTGCCTTTTTAAGCTATGACATGAACATCTATTCTTTTATTTTTTGTTTTATTGTTATTATAAAAGTGATGTACAGAGGAGTTACACTTACGTAAGTGAGGCAAAGAGCACATTTGTTTTTGGACAATGCCACCCCTTCCCTTGCTCTGTTCCAGTTTTTCCTTCCTTGTTCCTACCCATACATTGTATGTTCATTTACAACACAGAGTCTAGTGAATACCACTGCTGCCTCCATATTTTTCATTCCTTATCTATACCATGATGCATAGTTCTTTTTCAGTTGCTCTACTTAATAAAACAAAATCATGCTTTAGTCCCCCTCCCCAGATTTATCCTGTGTTGTGTAGGCTTCAAGGGTAAATTATTTGAAAGAAAAAAAAGTTTTGTATTGAAATTCTCTGCACTCTATATAGATATATGAAGAGTTCCTTATTTTTGGCCCATATGGCATTATTATATCTCTATCACACTGTCTCCTTTTACATAGTCTAGTATATTTGAAATGAGATATCTAAAATATAGAGAACATAGCAAGATGAAATAAAAGCCTAATAAAATGTTTCAGTTAGCATCAGATCTCTTTGAAATAAGATATTTAAATAGTGTGCATTTTATTTCAGAGCCATTTGAGTTAGTCCTAGTGTCCCAAGGAGTAATAATGGGCTTTGTGCTCTGAAGTGATCATTATGGATTAATTTGATGTGAATTAATAAGAGATTTATTTGATAGGAGTTGTTTGAAAGTGATGACATTTAAACCTCAACAGGATTTAAGATGTCCAAAAATACCTTTAAAGATTCAGGAACAGTCAATTCAGAGAAAGCAAATTAAATAGAAAGGGATAGCAAAAATAGCATCTGACATTTGGGCTTCTGAAGTTTGAAGCCATTTACAACAAAAGAGGTCTACCATTGAAATATTGTTCAGGCATCTGAAGAAATAATAATAATATAAAAAGAAAACATTTAAACTCCAATAATTCTTGGGTTTATGAATTTAGTAAACAATGTCTCTTGCATTTTATAGTTCACTTAAGCAATCTGATTTTGATCTGTATATATAGAGTAGACAGGATTCAAGCGTTTTTTTTTTATTCCTCCAAACCAATGAACAGACACATATGTTCTTTAAAAACTAAACTTTCCATGTTGTTCATATGGAAGCTATCTAGATTGCTATAGGCCTAGGACTCGACCTTCCTTTTATTTTGCTATTACTTGCTTAATTCTTTAAATTCTTTGTAGGAGACTTTTGATCAAAAGAAACATTTTCTTTTTTTATTTGATTTTTTTAAGTAAAAGCTACATGAAATGTGTAATTAATAACTCAGTACTCCTAAGCCAGGATATAAACAACTGCAGAAGAAATCATGTATTTATGAAAGGGAAGACTATCACGACTTTTCTTTCCATGTTAAGCTTTCCTTTCAAGCACTTGGAAGTTTTATTATCTTGCAAAACAAATAACATATTATTTGGTATTGTATATTACAAATCTAAGAACTGCTGCTTATAATACAAATCATAAAGCATAGCATTTGAGACTGAGGTCAAATTATACAAGTTGGTTTCCCAAATTTTTACAGTCTTGTTCAGTGCATACGTGTGTGTGTGTGTATGTATGTGTGTGCATTTGTGTATGCAAATCTCTATAATATATATAGATGCATATCTTTGCTTCTTTAAATATCTTACGTACTATTCATCACTTAACTTTAGAGAGCTTCTATCTAATGGAAAGAAATACTAGTCCTCATTTTCTTTGAGTGAATGAATGACCTCAGTTTCTTTTAAAATTTCTGTGATGTACAGAGTTATAAATTAGCTAAATTATTAGTGGGTTAATTTACAGTGGTTAGGTAATAATCAAAAGCTTAGATTTGATTTTCTGTGAAAGTGCAACTCTGATACTGTGACTCACACCTTCTGTACCACTGGAACTACATCCACCTCATGGCCAGGTTTTTGCTGGTTCCTTTTTGGAGAGCATCCTCTCAGACTGTCTGTCAGGGCTGACTTCTGACTATGATTCTTTAAACTTACAATCTTTTTAGCTATGATTACTGACCTGAGAAGTGGCACCTGGCTTATATTTAAGCTTTTCATTTTTGTTTTTATTTTTCTCTATATATTTTGAATTGTATTGCAAAGTGATGTACAGAGGAGTTAAAACTACATAAGTCAGGTAATGAGTACATTTCTCTTTGAATGTTTAAATCAGTGAGATCATCTCAAATGCTACGTATTCTGCATAAATATGTGGTGGTGTAGAATATACCACACTTCTGTATTTTTTTTTTTATAATAGTGAACTCTTTCTAAGAGAGCTTTTATTTACATTTTAATTTTAATTCAGAAAAAAACCAGATACATAAGGGTAGATATGATTTTTGCAGATGGATTGATTGTCTTTGGTCTCAGCATTGATATTATATTAGAGCATTGTGGAAAAGCTGGCCATACTTTTTTGACCTGTCTAACATCTTGGCAGCCATATTAGATGGATGATTTAAGTAGCATTTGTGTGTGTGTGTGTGTGTGTGTGTGTGTGTGTGTGTTTGTGTGCGCAAAATGAGGCATATCTAGAAAATGATACTTGCGATTACTACCCACAGATGACTTTGTCCCCTTCACTTTCATCTCCATTACCTAAAGTTGCTGGTTTGTAATGATCCTTCTTTAATTGATGTTTGAACGCTTTTGAAAAAAGTAGTTTATATGTGGCATCTTGCTATGGAGTGGGATGATAAAGTTCAAAATAGAATCATCAGAACTGATGACTGAAGTTCTTTGATGTGATTAAGTATTTTCAGTGCTTTGAAATGTTCTCTTTAAAACCAGTGCTGGCATTTAAAATTTAAGATTCCTCCCTAGCCTTTAGTGTAGGTAAGTATCAAGTCACTAGGATTAAGGGAGTTTTAGAGGTCAAATAATCTCAGCAACATCCTGACCTGTTATGAAAATGACTTCTTGTCCTGTAATCTTTCATATAATGCCCCCCCCCATCGCCCCCTTCCATGCAGCTGCTTTATTAAACCCAGGGGAGGAGAGACTGCTGCTCACGATCTGCCTTGTGCTTTTATCAGATGTTTTTCAAGCAGAGCATGGTGCTGGCATATTAATGTATTTTAGGTGTGATACATTAAAGTACGTTTATATCATTTAGGAAGGAATTTTTATTTTGCTTTCTTTTACAGATGTACAGATCAGCTCTCAAAATGTCTTCTGTGTCCTCTCAGCGTCTTCTAAGATAATTGCATTAGCTTCCTGATAGTTGACTAATAGAATTAATAATTGTACAAAGCACTCTAAAGCCACATGCCTTATGAAGTCAATGCTGGGTATGATTTTACAAGTATGTGATCTATTTTTTTTTCAAGTGAAAATGTTAACTGGAAAAGTTCTTGGCACATAGTAAAACATCACGCAATCTGTTATTTGTCTTAGAGATAATAACTCGAGGGTGGCTATAGTCTTATGGTATCTAACTTATGACTTGCTAGGGGAGTTTCTTCCACTTAGAAGAATTGCAAATGTGCTTATATTTACATAATATGTCACTCTGAAAAATTATGATGATATAGTTCCAGTAAAAATTTTTTTTCTATAACTACTTCAAAGAATAGTCAACTAAATTAACCATGATTTTTTTTTAAACACCAACTAAAAAGAACATGTCCCTGCCCCCACAACACAAAATAAAACTCAAATGACCTTTCTGATACTTCTTTGAAGTTTTAGCAGCTTAGCATTCTTAGCAATGTATATTATTAAGGGCTCTTCTTAGCATAAGGAATCAGTGAGTCATATGCTTCTGAAAGTCTGTTCTTGGGTAGAAGAAGGAACTGAAATTTGGAAAGATGATAATTTAATTAAATCCCATTTTCTCTCAAGCACTAAGATGCTGGTTAAGTAGTTTTTAATCTTTGACCTATTGTATCTCTTCATGATAATGACAAATCAGCAAGATCTAGAATTATCTGGGCTCTGAAAAAATACTTTTTAATGTAAATACCTTTAGATCAATTATCTTTTGAGTATTTGACCAATTAACTTTTGAGTATTTACTATGTAGGAATAAATAAACCATTTTCTTTCCGTTTTGATGGCTGGATAACTTAAGTGAATTGAATTTATTATTCCATGTTTCTTCAGATGCTATTCCTTTCACATAGATTTTTCAACTTTTGTGTAGCCTCATTTGTTTTATTTTTATCAGTCATTGTTAGATTTTAGCCACAGTAAGCTGAAATGTTAAAGGACAAATGAAATCATTATTCAGTATGGATCATAACAGTTACTGAAAATGTGTGTGGAAGAAACAAGTCTACACTTCTAAAAGAACATACAAGAGGTCGTTGTGTGAAGTGATTACATGCCTCATATCTCTTTATATGTAATAGGCAATATATCTAATATGTATAACAGGCAAATTAAAATATATATGTATTTTTAAAACATGTTTTTAAAATGTACTTCATTATTTACTTATTCGTTAATTTATTTTTACTTCTGAGACAAAGTCTTACAATATTAACTAGGCTGATCTGGAGTTCCTGGGTTCAATTGATCCTCCGGCTTCAGATGGTCCACTTATTTGGGAATGGTGGGCCTCCATTCCTTGTTTAGAACAGTTTATCTTTGGTTTAAAGTGGTAGTTGAAAGATTTAATTTCTTAAGCTTCCTTCTTATTTTATGAAAAAAATTCCCTTAATTGGCTTTAGTAAATTTCCTTGCATTTGCCTGATGTTGGTGGCTCATGCCTGTAATTCTAGCTACTCAGGAGGCTAAGCTCTGAGGATCATGGTTTGAAGTCAGCCTAGGCAGCAGAGGCTGTGAGACTTTTATTTCCAAGAAACTACTTAGAAAAAGCTGGAAGTAGCGCTGTGGTTCAAGTGGTAGAGTGTTAGCCTTGAGCAAAAGAAGCTCAAGGACAGAGCCTGGTCTCTGAGTTCAAGCCCCAGGACTAGCATACACAGAAAAAAGTTCCCTTCATTCTTCTTTGGCTGTTAGAGGTTCTTAAGCTACTCTGTCACTGTTACTGACATGAAAACACTATATTGTTATATTATTGTAGGTTGAAGAATAGCTCAAGTAGTAGATGCCCAGCAAGTATTATGCCCTCTGTTTAAAAATATTAGAAAGCAGTATATGCATACACATGCATATATGTATACACATATGTATATGCACATATATATCTCTCTTAAATGAATTTATTGATAGAGATGAAATGTTCATTATTTGACATTTTCTAAAAGTAATGGGACAGTTTTTATCTGTTTATGTAACATCTGTTTTACTATGAGAATATTTTGCATATACATACGCATTATATATATGCATATGCACACATGTATGTTTAACCAGTATTTCCTGGTCTAACAGAGATTGTTTAGATTTGTTAATTTTAGACCTAATGGGGTAGCATCACTAAGGTGTGGCACACTCCCCTCCTACCCACAGGAGGGGTCTGGGCTGACATTGTCTCATGGCCATCACTTCCTCTTGAAAGTTCAATCTTTTATCTTGTAAGTTTTGTTGTTGTTCTAGTAGGGAGACTCTGTGGGATAATAGCATTATTGGTGTATAGGAGCAGTGTACTTTTGAAGTACTGTCCTATATTGTGCTGTTGACATTTTGATATATAAAAGCAGTATACTTTTGAAAGCACTATTGTACTGTTTTTGACATTAGTCACTAAAATGAATTTTTACTTTGTAAGTGAGAGTCTCTCCAACTAGTGCATTGTCAGTGATCCATATTATACATTTTTTTTACTAGATCCCTCAGAAGCAGTGGTGCACTCAGATACCACAAGCCAGTGCAATGCTTTAGCCCTTGTGAGAAATCATAGATGTAAATGACTCAACTGTGTTATTAATGTAGACTTTCCCAGCCCAATTTGATAATTGTTGTACAACGAACCCTGCTATATTTGTCTTCACAGAAGAATTGCTAGTAAAGAAGACTTGTTTGATTAGAACGTTACAGGTGAAGTTTTCCAAGACCTTTGAGAAGATGACTTCCACAATACTGGGCAATTTCAGCTGAGTGTTTTAGGAACACAGAATCCTACAATCAACTAGCCCTTGTTAAGCGCATTCTTTAATGGACACAACACATACTGTTTTTGAATTCTAAAATGTCCCTCTAGTTCTGATTCATTAGATTCCTCTAGAAGAATTTGTTATAGCATTCTAATTTTGACTTTAGTCATTGATGCCTCTGACATTGAGAGGTACAGCTGAGCTAGCATATACAAGGAATCTTAAGAAACCTCTAGAATTTTATCACTGCTTCAAAATGACAAGGTCACTCAGCCTACTAGTTTGCTTTAGTAAATCTTCTAGTGTGTTCTGAATGGAGAACTTGATATTGTTTCCCTTAGATGTACCTAGATACCAAGGCTTAGTTCATTTTCCCTTCTGCTGGACAACGGGGCTAGTGATACCTCACTCTTCTAGTCTTCTGACTCTCAGGAAAGATCCAATTGTCTCTTAAATGAATTTATTGATAGGCCAGAGATGAAATATTCACTATTTGACATTTCCTAAAAGTAAGGGGACAGTTTTTATTCTGCTTATGTAACAACTCTGTTTTACTATGAGAATTTTTTGTTTGAAATTATATTTCCTTTTGCATAGAGTAGTAGAATTTAATTCCAATTAGTGATGTTTATATCTGTATATATTTATCACACACATAATCTTTATTCTATAAATGTAAGTATGTATATATATATGTTCTATGAACATAGTGTGCATTTATGCATGTTATATAAAGTATAATGTGTATCCATTTTATGGATGTATGTGATTGACTATAACTGAAGAACGACATGAACAAAAGGATGGGAGAAAAAAAATAGATAAGATAGAGCCAGTAAGAAAAATGAGTTCTTTAATACTCATAATCCATTGTAAAATAGTATATCAGGCAATCTTTATGAGGACAAGAGTTCTAAATATGAATTGTTTACTTTAGTCTTAATTTACATTTATTAATTTAGTTTTTATTTACTTATTTTATCAGTACGGTGCCTTAACTTCACGGCCTTGTGCTATCCTTTAGCTTTTTCACTTCAGACTAGCACTCTACTGCTTGAGTCTCAGTTCCACTTCCCAGTTTTTGCTTGTCAGTTGGAGATAAGAGTCTTATGGTGGAAGCGGTGCTGTGGCTCAAGTGGTAGAGTGCTAGCCTAGAGAGCTGAGGGACGGCGCCCAGGCCCAGACTGACCAAAAAAAAAAAGGTCTCATGGACTTTTCTGCCTGGGCTGACTTCCAACTCTCATCCTCAGATCTCAGCCTCTGAGTAGCTAGGATTACAGGTTTGAGCCACCATAGCCTAGGAATATTACTGTTTCTAAAACTCACTTTTCTTAGAGGAAGTCTATCATTGTACACCTTAGAGGTCCTTAGAGAAAATAGAATTGTTTATTAATGAAGTACTTGTCTATACCTTGGAAGTAACTCAGCATCTACCATTTTTTTTTTGTATTTTCACAGATATGGTCCGGAAAAAGAACCCCCCTCTGAGAAACGTTGCTAGTGAAAGCGAGGGCCAGACCCTGGAGCCAATAGGTACAGAAAGCAAGGTATCTGGAAAGAACAAAGAATTTTCTGCAGATCAGATGTCAGAAAATACAGATCAGTGTGATTCTGCAGAACTAAATAATAAGGAGGAGCACATCTTGCATGGCCAAGATCAGTCTTCAAGTAGTAAGAAGGACTTGAAAAGCTCAGTCCTGAGTGAGAAGGCTGGCTTCAATTATGAGAGCCCCAGTAAGGGAGGAAACCTTCCCTCCTTCCCACATGATGAGGTGACAGACAGAAATATGCTGGCTTTCTCATCTCCAGCTGCTGGGGGAGTCTGCGAGCCCTTGAAGTCTCCTCAAAGAGCAGAGGCAGATGACCCTCAAGATATGGCCTGTACCCCATCAGGGGACTCCCTGGAGACAAAGGAAGATCATAAGATGTCACCAAAGGCTACGGAGGAAACAGGGCAAGTGCAGAGTGGTCAAGCCAATTGTCAAGGTTTAAGCCCAGTTTCCGTGGCCTCCAAAAACCCACAAGTGCCTTCAGATGGGGGTGTAAGATTGAATAAATCCAAAACTGACTTACTGGTAAATGACAACCCAGACCCGGCACCTCTGTCTCCAGAGCTTCAGGACTTTAAATGCAATATCTGTGGCTACGGTTACTATGGTAACGACCCCACAGATCTGATTAAGCACTTCCGCAAGTATCACTTAGGACTGCATAACCGCACCAGGCAGGATGCTGAGCTGGACAGCAAAATCCTGGCCCTTCATAACATGGTGCAGTTCAGCCATTCCAAAGACTTCCAGAAGGTCAACCGCTCTGTGCTTTCTGGTGTACTGCAGGACATCAATTCTTCAAGGCCTGTTTTGCTAAATGGGACCTATGATGTACAGGTTTGTGCTTTGCATTACGTTATTTTTGTAAAGAAAGTACTATTAATAATGAAATGTGACTTTCCATTTGCATGTTAAAAGCTAAATCTCCAGACTAGAAGAGTGGGTGGCTTTGAGATCCAAGAGAAAGGTTGGATGCATTTCTACAGCTTCATTGAGATGTGTGTTCAGAGTTGTCTTTAGTTTCTTGTCATGAAATAGCTAAGTTTTTTTTTTTTTAATTTCTGGATATATCTCATGGTAATTGAATGGAGGGATTCTTTCAACAATGGCACTGATCTTTATGATTGTGCATGGTAGTTCATGCCTTGTTTTAATTTCAGATTATAGTTCTGATATAGTCTTTCCTTTTCCTGAAAATCTTTCCTATGTTTTAGCTTAGGATTTAGAGTCAGCTTGATTAGATTTGGGACCTAGTGATGATTGTAGAGATTATGCTCCTGAGAAAAACAAAATAATGTTGGACATGACAATTTTAGATTAATTTAAAAAGTCAGCATGGTTGTAATTATCAGGGACATCAGTATCATTTTGTTATAGATCAACACATTTAAGGTAAATGATAATAATTTATCAAGACATTTATAATGACTTAGAATTATACTTTTATGAAAACCAGCCCACGTTTTGGCTCTACTTTTTTTCCTGTCTTTAGTTCATGGCTTACATGAAAGAAGAGAAGAAAATGTGATGATTTGAAGTAGAATGAAACATGGAACTGAATCTATGGAAATATATTCTTTTAATTTTAGCATAGTCAGAACTCATGGTCAGCTTAAGAAAGACTTTTATTGTAGTCTGTGTATTTTCGTTGTCTTATTAGGTCAGGGAGTTTTCAAAACGCGTTAACTTTAACATTAACTTCTTTAGTTATAATTAGAAGTAACTCAAAACTAAGGAGATCATTTCATTCTTAATACGATTTACTAAATTTCTTGAAATATCAAGTCAGTTTAATCAACTTAGTAGCCATGCTGCAATTGCTTTTGACATTTATGATTAAGAAACATAGGCAGAATACAAATAACAATGAAAATATTTTACAATACTTGTAAGAAGAATCAGAGGAGAAAGAAATTTTTTTTGTCAGAATGGCAGTCTTATCACTTTAAGAGAGATAGGAAGAACAGCTCTTTTAAAGCCAGTTTTATATTTTGCTAAGCTCTCTAAAAATTCTATCTTAGTTCCTGAATTTCCACAAATAGAATTATTTTTGTGGAGCAGCAAATTAAGCCAACATAGTTATTATGCATGAAAGCTACATGCTTTGAACTGCTGTCTTATTAAAGATCATTTCACTGTCTTATGTCAGATGCACTCTGCTGTCAAACTATGATTGGAAAGCAAATACGTGTTTTAGATAAAAGGGTTGGAAGTGAATAATGTCAGTATGTGAAATGGTGTTTTATAATTAGCAAGTAATATGATGTTAATACCTGGATTTCCGGCAGGAGTTTCAGTTCGTTCTCTCTGGGGATGACTTCTAAGGAAGCTGATCTTGCTGTCAGGAAGGCTCTAAAACGAAGATTACTGAGGCCTATAGTTTGGAAGAACTCAGATTTTTAAACACACTTCCATTTCCCCCAAACAGTTATTTGTTAGGTTCTTAGTTATTTATAGTAAAGTTTATGTTTGGGTGGAACACTTTTCCTGGGCAGTGTTTTGAGAAATAAAACAGATGTGTGAGCTATCTAAGTTTGAACTCATAGAACTGGAAATAAAACAGCTGATCTTAGATTGTGCTGTCTACTAAATCCTCATAGCACAGGCAGTAAAGAAGACCCAAAGTGATAGAGAATAACATTCAGGAAGATATTATTGTTAAGATCTATCTTCTTTTTCAAAGAGAACTAATATTGCTGCAAAGTGGAAAAAAATCAATCTGTAGAAAATCACTTCTTTCAAAGAAGTGATTGGGAGTTGAAACAATTCTAAAGAAAGTGAACTTTAATTTATAAAAGAGAGCCTTAAGTTTACTGATAGGCCAAATGCTAATTTTGAACATGTTGCATATGTAGGAGATATTGATGCAGAAACCTGTCTACAGATAAGTAAGTCATGAGAATTTTCATGCTGAAAGGAATAGCAGTCAGACTTTCTTTATGCATAAACTGAATCATAAAAGCAAGTCTGAATTTCTCCTTTTTACTTGCATGTGTTTGCACTGGTGAAATTCTATCTGGCAGGTTCTTTCTTTGGCACTTGAACTGTAGAGAGACTAAAAGCTATGTGAGGTAAAATGCTGACTGTAGGATTTCTTTAATGGAGGATGCATTTTGTCAGAAAAAAATACATATACATAGCAGCTTAATGGCTCGTATGCATTCTGCTTAATATATGTTGGTAAACATCATTATTACTATCATTCAACTTTAGGAGTGATTTGTATGAATTTATTATTTAAGTCAGTTGAAGGAATAGATGAGCAATGCATTAATCTTTTCCAATTAAACTTGCTTTTATAAAACATTCAGAACAGTTGGTGGTTAATGATAGATTTATGACATTTTAGGCCAAGAAAAAAAAGGAATATAAATCCTAAGCAAAGGATTTAAAAACTCTGTGGCTTTGATCTATATTTTTGTTTGACATACTTGGTTTTAAATAATTTGAACCAACTCGAGTACGAATGTGAGATACACTCTTGGGAAAAAAATAATGTAAGCAAAGTCTAGGTTGTGAATATGTCAGATATGAGTTTAAAAACTTAGAATTATAATGTTTGGAGAACTAAACTTTAGATAACATATAAAATTTACTGATAATTCACTTCTATGTAAATTGTATAGTTGCAGAATTACAGTTTAATGGAAGCCACCTTACTTAGCCAGCATAAAACCACAACTGGCTTTTCTTAGTCTAAAGGAGTTCATGAGCTTCTCTTCTAATCACCTAAAAACATACCCTGCCCTGAAATTCAAAAAAAAAAAGGTATCCTTTTATTTTTGTACAAGACAAACAGGAAAGATATAATGGATCGCTCAAAATGAACTGATTTGACCAGGATGTTATTTCCTCAAGTTTCCATGTTCCCATCATGTTTCATCAATTGTTATGCTTACATTTAAAAAGTAATGTATATGACATGATTGGTAATGCCTTCATGCAGCTTTTACTATCTGTATTCAGTCTTTGAGGCTCACATGTAGACCAATAATAGGACAAGAGATTGAGTTCTTAAAAAAGTAATTACAGCCTCTTTCTTTTTAATCTGCTTTATTATGCTTATATTTAAACCATTGCTGAATGGAAGCCTGCATTAACAACGCGGACTTTGCTGTTTCATTAGGGCTTAATGTGCTGTGCATTAGGGCGTTTGCATCATCTTTATGGGGGAGCTTTTAGCCCTTAGATCAGGTTATAAAATTAGGAGTCCTGTCAAGTTGTGCTTCCCACGGGAAAGTGTTTACACTATCCCAGGTTTATAAATGTTCATGATGTATATGTTGCCTTTCTATATTACTAAACCTTCCCTATTATTCTGCATTATTCAAGACTTAAAGAAGTAGCTACTGGATTCCAGTTGTTACATTCCTTTTGGGTCCTTAATAAATTTATCTGGTTAATAGAAAAATTGCTCTATGATCTTGTGAGGGACTATCTTCTGTTTGAACTAGAAATGTTATATTTCTGTTTTGTAATTTTTTTTACCAGAGCTGCAAAATATGTCAAGGTAGAAACAGGAAGAGCAGATTTCAGAGATAGGAAGTCAACCTTTGTGTTTGTATTTTTCAACATATTTAACTCTATAAGCATTATAAAACCTTAACATTCACCAGCACATGAGTTGAATAGGGGATTATCTCTGGTCTGAAGAAAGAAAAAAATATTCAGGGAACATTAATCGCATTGTGGTTTATTTTGACTTGTCTTGAATTTTCCTTTCAAATATTTATTTTTTTGCCTTGAAGTTTCCTTTGATCTGGAGTAGGAGGGAAGTTGTATATCTTAGCAGGTTCTGTTTCTTTGTTTTTCTGAGCTAAGGACAATTGCATTTGGGAAAGATTGGTGAATGAGACTTTAATCAATTCAGAGTGTCTATAGAGAAATGGTTGGCATGTGAACCCATACTTGTTTTCAGGACTGTGTCTCTTTAACAAGCAATAAAATGTGCAAAATAAAACATATGCTCACCCAAGGCCATAAAACAAAGCAAAGTTCTGGCATTTACCAGGTTATGTTCTTCAGTGAAGATGCCTGAAGTGGATAAGGGTACCTTTTTGAATAGAATAGGTTGGTCATTTTCACTAAATCCTTTGCCTATAATGACAGTTCAATCTCCATTTGGATTTGTTAACAGGAGAGTTAGTACTATAAATGCCAATCCCTCTTTGATTTTTGGTTTATTTGTTATTATTGAAAGGATATGTACCATTTTCAAGAAGATCAGTGTTTTTTCCCCAGACACTATGTTTAGAAGAGAAAATCATAGTTATCAGTATGTCCAATCAAGTTTAGCCTTATTCAGCTCTTAATAAAAGTTTTATCTCTCAAATGGTCAGCTCTCCTAACCATATCAAGTCAGCAGATTATTCCTGGCTTTTTATTTGTTGGGTTATTGTAATTACAGCATTCTCGCAGCTGTTAGAAACACAGATACACAACTAATGCACCAATCTGAGAGAGAAGTCTACTGAGAGAGAGGGGAGAGAGAGAACAGTTTCGTGTCATTTTCTGATTTCCTTCAGACTCTTTATTTCTGAGAATCATCAGAGCACAGACTTCTTGAACTCTTTGTCTTAGAATTGTCCAAACTTTGAAATGTGTGATAGAATATTCAACTCTTGTTCAGCTTTAACTGAAAATCAAATGCAAAATTCATATTTTCAGTATCACTTTTAAATTTGATACTTACCTCTTTCATTTTTTAGTTTGCATAAAACAGATTACACATCTTTCCCCATGCCCTGATTTTAGATTTATATCTAATAATGGAAACCCTTTATTAAAAGTTCCTTAAGTGTCTATGTGCCTCTGAGTTCTTTATGCATGTTAATCAAGTCATCTCCATAAAAATCCCTTGAAGTAGACACTACCATTATGTCCATTAAAAAAAGAAAGAGGAAACAGGCATAGAGGGATTAAAGTAACCTGCTCAAGATCACAGAGTTGCATTACCAGGAAGATAGGATGTAAACTAGGGAAGACAGTCTCTTCATAATCACTGTGATGTACTGCTGTCTCAAGTATGAGACCAAATTTATTGCAAGTAGAAAAGCGATGAAAAACAATCTCATGGAAGGGATAGAAGACGTAGCTAAAGCACATTGAATGGAGGGGGCACTTGTGGTTTCTTTGGGTTTTTGATTTCCTAATCTATGTAGTATGATTTCCTAATCCATGTATTATGATGCTACTTTATTGCCTCTTTATTAGGCTTATAATTGAAATTATTGATGAGATAATTAAGTGTGTTCTGTGACTTATCTTCTCCTCTTCTAGTTACTAGGCATAATTTAGGTTGGTTTTTCTAGAAAGATTAAATGTTTAGGAGATGCACCCAGCTCTCATTTATGTTCTCCAAGGCTGTGTAATTAAGGTTTTATTCTCTGCCTACATTAACAGCAAGGATGGTTGTGGAGGCAGAGAACAAATCGAAATGCCTTTGGAGTGTCTAATTTGAGTATGCACTACACCCATTTATGCTTGGAGCTGTGTGATTTCACCGGATTCGGAAAGTGAGACAAATGTAGAGGGTATGCTGAGGAACTTTGTAATGCAAATAGTTTACCTGTATAGCATTTCTCCTTTCATATTTTGATGACCTGGAGATGTAAAATGAAAGAACTAATGAATTCTTTCATGTGTCAAGTAATATACTCAGAAATTATAAATAAGGGTTTATTCTAAGACCTATTTTTCCAACCAATGGGAGGCCACCTCAAAATCAACCTACAAAAGAGTGAAGTTCTCAAAACAATTTCTTTCATCATTTTCTTCCATATCCCCATTGTAGAGTCAGGGTGGATATATTGGGTTAGCCTGGAATTTCTTCTGAGATCATCTCTCTGCCAACAGTTGAGCCATGATCACCTTCATACATTGTGGTATCCTTAGTATTTATGTTGTTTTCTTTTTCTTTGTACTCACTTCTTTTTGCTTCCTTTCCCTTATCACTCTTCCCTTTCTTTCTCCTTTTCCATGTCCTCCTCCTGCTCCTCGTCCTCCTCTTCTTTTTAAAAAAAATTTCTTTTTCTCTTGGTGGTTATTTTTTTCTTCTCCTTTGCTCTCCTTCCTTTCCTCTATCTCTTCTTCCATTCTTCTGCCCTTATATCCTCTCTTTCTACTTTCATTTTTTTAGTTAAATTTTTACATATTGATAATTAAGAAAATATTGTTATATTTTAAAATACTTTCAATATTTTATAGAAAGGATAGGTATATTTAAAAACAATTACCTACTAATTGTATCATTAGATATGTGCTCTCCAGTTAGAGACTGCTCTTCCAGATACCCTCTCACTAGAGAGACAATAGTACAAACAGGAGCAGCACATATTATGTTACTACAGGACAGTTGCCAGTTCATAAAAGATGGTACTGAAAGATCTGGTAAGCATCTTGTATCATTTCACTCTCATTTCTGCTTTTAATCTGGTTTGCACCGCCTGAGCCATCTTTCCCTAAAGATCACTGCCATGGAGATAGATCCTTCTTTAGATGTCAACACATCTGTCTACAGCGAGGGTGTTAACTTTTTTAGGGCTTGCTGACTTGTCAGCCTTAGGTGCTCTTCTTGTCATCATGGAACCTTTTGCCTCACTCAGCAGAAATCCACATTCTGCTGTTTCTTTCATCTGTTTTCTTGTGAGTGCTTTGTGCTGGACTGTAGGCATGTTGGAGTTCTGTAATGTCTAGGTAAATGTCTCTTTGCATCCCCCATGTTTTTCAGGCAATAGATACATCATGAAGAACTCTTCCATGGCGGAAGGATGTTTTATGGTTTTAGTTATTAAACTATCTTCCCCCATTAGGATCCTCTTTAGCATCTGTTTGCAATTCTTGTTTATCTCTATTTTGAAGCAATGGGGGTGACAAGTTGGATATGTGTGCTCTTCAGGATATTCTGCTCTTCCCTTTCTTCTGCATTTCTCTCTTGTATTTTTTTCCCATACAACATTGGCTTTCAAATGGCTGAAATAGAATGTATTGATGGTATAGTGGTGGCAAGCATAACTGCTTTCCAAATTATTGAAATGGACCTTAAAGATACATTGATATGCTGTCATTTCACATACCAGATAATCACAGGGGAACTAGTTCTTCGGAGTTATATTGAGTAAAATGAGAAAACCAGTTCTTGATAAACTATGGATTAATGCACAAGGTAATTATAAAGATGCACACACTAAGCTGGGTGCCAGTGGCCCAGGCCTGTAATCCTAGATACTCAGGAGGCTGAAATCTGAGGATAGCGGTTCAAAGCCAGCTGGGGCAGAAAAGTCCATGAGACTCTTATCTCCAATAAACAAACCACTAGAAAACTGGAAGTGGCGCTGTGGCTCAAGCGGTAGAGCACTTGCCTTGAGCTGAAAGAGCGCAGGGACAGCACCCAGGCCCAGAGTTCAAGCCCCATGATTGACCAAAATAAATAAATAAATAAATGCAAACACTGAAGAATATGTAAAGTTTTCTGAAAACATATATCTACTATACTACATTAACAAATTCAGGGCCTTGATCTTGCTTCACTTACTTGGTTGTCTGGTGCTGTGCTACTTGAGACATTATTCCAGACCAGCTTTTTGCTGGTTGTTTTGAAGATGGAGCATTGCAGACTTGTTTTGCTCAGGCTCACTTCAAGCTGTGATCCTTTGGCTCTCTGCCTTTTGAGTAGCTAGGGTTATGGGGATGAGCCACTAGCATCTGGCCTGCTCTAAGTTTTGACACTCCTTCCCACACTGGTGGTCTCTTTTAAATCCATATGAAAAAGGTGCTCACGTTGGTAGGACACCAGTGGGAACAGGCTGCCGGAATAAGCATGCATGGCCTGAGAGTGAGATAATTGCCAGATAATTAGATTTGTTATTGAAATGTTTAGACATTAATTTCCCATCAGAAGTATATTACTGAAGCACTCTGCATGCTCTGGAATGCATTTGTGAAGAATTACACATACAGAAACAGTCTCTGTGCATATTAGTAGATGAATTCTGAGTATAGTTATTTTTAGCCAAGACCAGCCCATACAGATTTTTTAGAGTTATTTAAAAGTTTTGTATTTTTTTCTCAGTGATTTTTCTTTAACATCCCAGCCTTTTACTTGTAAGGTTTTACTTTTTTGACTATCAGCCCATAACCTCAAGTCCTCTTAAATTAGTACCCCCATAATTGTCTCTGTTGCTATCAATTATAGTACTTGAAAATGAACCACATCTGAAGAAAGGTTTGTGTTTAGTTCAAACAGCTCCTTTTTTGCCACATTGAGAATAAGTGCATTGCTAAAGTGTCATTTTAAAGAGCTCTGAAGCTTTAAAATTTCTTCTCACTGACATATTATTTTAGAATTTTTTTCATCAGATTTTGTTCTATATTATTAGAGGGAAAGACATACTGTGAGGCTGAAGAACTTGAAGGAAATTGATCCCTTCATATTTTTCACTTGACAGTGACACATTTCTGTTAAAAACACATGTAAATGAATTATCAGTGAGAACTGTGGAAAATAGTATGTGGAAGAAATAGTTTCAAAAACTAGGGTTAAAATAGAAAATACAGTTACAGTCCTCAGTCAGTGAAAAAAGCCACTTAGTTTGTTTATGCCTAATTTATGCTGAATATTTCTTCACATTTGACTTTAACTTAAAATCAGTTGGCTCTGAGAGCTAGATTTTGGATGTTCTTGAGCGTATAAATTCGTCATGTCAAGTCAGTGACAAGGGTGCCATGAATTTCTGCTACTCTTCATCCTGGGAATATAAGGATGTTGATAAGAAATTTCTGTGTTCCTATTTCCCTTAAAGAGTTCATTCAATTCCTTGACCATAAAGCACTGAGCTCTTGCTTTTTTCTAAATATTAATGACCTATGCGTTTCCCCAATTTTCAGAGAGAATATAAATAGTATATTTGCTTCGGGACAGCAGAATTGAACCTTTTCTTATATACCCAAGAAGTTTAGTTATACGAAGTATGTGTCATTGAATGACTTTGCCATTTCTACTCTGCTTAATCTGTTCACTCCATTATCCAGAGAAATTTTCTTGGCTCATTCATTTTGTAAAATAGTAATCTCATCCAAGTGGTTATTACTGAAGTTTGCTACCTGAAGTGGTATTCTTTAGCCATGTGCAGTTGTTTAAATTTCAGTTAATTGAAAGTAGTGACAATCATTAAACATTAAAAAATCACTTGTTCATTTGTAGTGTTCCACTTTTAGGTGTACATCAGCTACCTGTGGCTCATAGGCTCTGCCACTGGACTCAGAAGACTATAAAAGGTTTTATCACATAGAACTCCTAGGGTTCTTGCTTGATCTTCATACTATTCCTTTAAAATAACAAGTTGTACAATGCTCCTTTTGTTTATAGAGATGAGGAAACTGGAAGGTAACTAATGTGCCTTCTCATGGAAGCAAAGATAACTCCAGCTAACTTAAAAGGTCTATCTACAATGTTTGAACTTAAAGTCTAAGTAGCTTAAAAGTGAAATAGGTTTTTAGTTGACTACTTTTGTAGCTAATGTTCACAAGCACAAACTAAATACTTACTCACCTAGTAAGTGGGAAAAATAAATACTTAAAAGTTCTGGTTCACACAGAATTTACAGTAGTCATGTATATTGTCTCTAATAGTAAATGTGTTTTATTTAAAAATTTTATCTATATTGTTCCTATCAGTTTTGTTTTTCTGATTGTGTACATTTGTTATGGATAAAATGACACCCCCCCAACCAACAAAACAAAATAAAACGAATGGTCAGATGTCAGTGGTGCACCCATGTAATCTTAGCTACTCAGGAGACTGAGATTTGAGAACACCATTCAAAGCCAGCCTGGGCAGGAAAATCTGTGAGACTCTTATCTCCTATTAACTCAAAAAGCCAGAAATGGTGAGGTGGCTCAAAGAATAGAGTGGTAGCCTTGAGCACAAAAGCTGAAGGACAATACCCTGAGTTGAAGCTCTAGGACAGGTGTGTGTGCACACGCTCACACACATAGACACACACACACACAAACTACAAAAAACCCACATTTTTTAAAAAGACAAAATTAATAGAGCATAAAATAATTATACTTTCTCTAATTGGATTTTATGATATGTGGTTCTAAGATTGTGTGGCGTTAAATAGGATGTAATGTTCATATGAATTGCTGGCATTATCCAAGAAGGAAGTAGGTAATCTGTAAAATTGTCATTGTCATTGTTATTGTGTTAGCCACTAAAAAATGGTCCAAATTTTATTTCTTGCTTTTATTGTACTTAAAAAACTTGTTAGTTCGATGAAGGTATTCTTCAGCCTAGTTCAAGAAGAAATAATGAAGTTGGCAGGTTTTCCCTAGGGAGAGAAGCACAACTTTATATATAGAATATCAGCTCAGAAAACACAACTCCATTTCCAGACCGGTCTTTCTTAGACCAAAATATCTTACTGATATTTTTTCTCAAATTTACTTTTCTTTTGTGTCTCTTTACTACTAGTAGTTACTGCTACCTGGATTTTCTGATTTTTTTTAAAAAAATTAACTTAATTTTACTGTGAAGGTGATGTACAGAGGGGTTACACTTACATAGATATGGTAATGAGTACATTGTTACCCCCTCTTTTCTTTTCTTCCACTTTCCCTCTTTATTAACTCCCCCCGCCAAGTTGTAAACTTCATTTCCAACAGTGTCTTGTATCACTGTTGCATTGGTTCACCCTTTGTACTTTTCTATTTTGTGTAATTCACTTTCCCTTCCCCAAATCAGATACACATATGTATGTATGTAAAAAACAGTGACAGCAGCGGATAAACCAAAGGGGAAAAAAGAAAAAGAAAAAGGAAAGAATTTAACACAGTACACTAAAAAAGCAAAATGAAAACCTCTTGTTTCCATATCTTGGAATTATTTTGAATAGCCTTATTTGGTAATATATACATAGCTATTGCACTATTGTGATCCTCTGCTAGGACTATCCTACACATATACTAATTATTACAAATGAGGGAAACCATGGAGCCTATGTTTCTTTGGGCCTGGCTTACTTCACTTACTATGTTTTTTTTTCAAGTCTTTCTATTTCATTACAAATAGGGTAATGTCATTCTTTCTGATGGAAGCATAGAATTTCATTGTGTATACATACTACATTTTCTTGATCCATTCATCTATTTAGGGGCATGTAGATTGGTTCCATGATTTTGCTATGGTAAATAATGCTGCAGTGAACATAGTTGTGCTGGTAGCTTTAGTGTGACCTTGTTTGTGATCATTGGGTAAATGCCCAGGAGTGGAATTCCTGGATCATAGGGGAACTCTATGTGTATGTAATCTTTTGAGGAACCTCCATACTGTTTTCCAGAGTGGTTCAACCAGTTTACATTCCCACCAACAGGATAATAGTGTTCCCTTTTGGAAACATCCCTACCAGCATCTGTTTTATTTGTTTCCTTGATAAATGGCCATTCTAACTGGGGTGAGGTGAAATCTCACTGTTGTTTTGATTTACATTTCTTTATGTGTCTCTTGGTTATTCTTATTTTCTTTCCAGAGAAGTCTCTTTTTAATTATTTAGCCCACTTATTAATGGGGTAGTTGTTTCTTTGAGGATTTGTTATTAGGGACTTAACTTTTTGAGCTCTACATATTTTTATTTTTATTTTAGTTTATTTTGTCGGTTGTGGGTCCTGAACTCCTGGCCTGGGCGCTGTCCCTCAGCTCTTCAGCTCACAGTGAGTGCCCTACCACTTGAGCCACAGCACCACTTCCAGCTTGTTCTGCTTATGTGGTGCTGAGGAATCAAACCCAGGGCCTCAGGCATGCAAGGCAAGCACTCTACCACTGAGCCACCTTCCTAGCCCCTTTATGTATATTTTAGATAGAAGGCTCTTTTCTGTTGTGTAGCAAATGAAGATCTTCTCCCAGTCTATGGGCTTTCCATTTATCTTGCTAGCTATGCCCCTTGCCATGCAGAAGCTCTGCAGTTTAATGCAATCACATTTATCCAGCCTTTCTTTGATTTGTTGTATTTCTGGATTTTTATTTGGGAAGTTTCGACATGTGCCAAGGAGCCCTAGTATAATGTTTTCAGGGTCTCTGCTCATACCTTGAGCTCTTTGATCCATTTGGAGTTGATTCAGATGCAGGATGATATATAAAGATCAAACTTTAATTTTCTACATGTGCATAGCCAATTCTGCCAGCACTACTTGTTAAAGAGGCTGCCTTTCTTCCATCCGATGATTTTTGCCACCATTAACAATGTTAAGTGGCCATAGGTCTGTGGGATCATTTCTTGGTCTTCAATTTTATCCCATGATTTTCTGACTCTTTAAGATCAGGAATGACAACCTTAAAAGATAGTTATTAGTTGTTTAAATTTATATCAGAATCCTAAGTTTAGGATTTCCCTAAGAATATGTGTGCTCTTTGTTCAATGTGCATAGTATGATCATGGCACATGAATTTCAAAGATTACAAAATCAAAGAAAAGTTATGATCTATGATAATTTCTTAGCAATTTCAATTGTGTACCAGCAGGAGTTTATAACATTTTTATTAGGAAAGTTCAATCTCTCTGAGCAATATAGAAGTTAAAATGAGAACCTTTTTCACCTCTACATTTTATATTCTTTCTTTGTCTACTTCAAAAGAGATTGAGATACTTGTGAATTTACCACTTTTGATTCATGTTTAAGTTCCTAAAAAGTACCTAGAGAAATAACACATTTAAATCTCTTGTGCTTTTGAAAATCAAGATTCTTTTTCCCTCCATTGTATTGGGAAATATATGTACAACTTTTGCAATATAATGTCTTATACTTCATATTTTAATTGCTTTAGTCTCTTTAAGTACTTGATTAGAGTGATCTAGGCAGTATCCTGAAAGGCCTGACTTGATATCTCATTAGCTACTGACTGATTATCAGGTTGCTGCCAGGGAATGTGCCCCATTCTTACCTTACTGGTTTAAGGATACGCTGTTATTGACAGATTGAAACCAAATCTGTGTACTTGGTTTGGAGATAGAGAACAGGTCTGAGGTGTGCCATGATCTCTGTTTGTTAAATGTTGAAGACCTTTATAAAGTGACATCATAATCTGTAGTCAATGCCATGTTGTTTATGTGTTTATAAAGATTTCCAAAAATTATAATAGTGGATATAAATTTACAAGTTTCTTTGGTTGAGGAAGCTGTTGGCCAGAGAGATTAAGCAACTTGATCAGAGTTCTGGCTCTCAGTGGAGACTTTTATCTTAATTCTATAGAGTTGAGGTAAAATCATATCTGAATGTGCTACAGAATATTATTTGCATTTTAAGTAGAGCCTCTAAACACTTTTGAGATGTCTGAGACTTTTCTCATGGAGTGATTTGGATATGAACAGTGATCACACATGCCACTTTTGAGCAGCTGTTGAAGAAGGCAGAATAAGATTATGCTAGTTGCTTATATACACCACACACACACACACACACACACACACACACACACTGGTTGCTGAAAAAAATTAAAAATATCGATTGGTATTTGGAAGGGAAACTATCCACCCTCACTTTTTTTTTGAATGTTTCACTCATGAAGTTCTTTCTTTTTTTTCTTCTGATTCTGGGATTTGAACTCAATGCCTGGGTGGTGTCTCTGAGCTTTTGTGATCAAGATTAGGCTGTAACTGCTCCAGCCATAGCTTAACTTAAGGCTTGTTGGTGATTAATTAGCGATAAAGATAAGAGACTTGTGGACTTTACTGTCCAGGCTGGCTTTTAACCATAATCTTTAGATCTCAGCCTCCTAAGTAGCTAGGCTAACAGATGTGAACCACTGGCACCTGGTCATAGTTTTAAAACCATAAATTTTGACTGGTCAGGGACAGCTCTTGATTGACTTGTCATTGGTGTATGTACTAAGAATGAGGGACAGTTTATATAAACTGTCAGCCAGAGGCTCCCAATGTCCTCAAACTATGTAATTCACACCCTGTCCCCATCCAGTCTATCTCTGTCACATGGTTAGGTTATATAGTACAGTTGGCCTTGAAGTTATCATTGAAACTAAGACTTCCAACCTCTGAGATTATAGATGTTTGCCATACCAAGAGTGGCCTAGTATGTAATTTCAAGTTGAGGACAGAAAGAAGAGCAGAAGAGCTATAGATAGTTGTATCTTATTTTGGCTTTTGCATATCCCTAGAAACCCCTATTCTTTTCTTAGTTTTTTTTTAAAGTACATGTTATTAAATCTTTTGGATTAGCTATAGTTGTTTTATTACTTACTTTTATCTGTTAACTTGGGTCTAAAAAATGTCTAATAGAAAGAAGCACTCCAGGAATAGCTGTTGAGAAATGAAGGGTTCAGTTTTGACTCTGATTTGTCACGTGATTTCATGAAACGCTACTATATTTTTGATGTGGAACAGTTGACAGTGTCCCCCTGTCCCCCTACAGAGAACCCACTGCGTGACACCATTCAAGTAACATTCATCTCTTCTACACTCCAGGTCACTTCTGGCGGAACATTCATTGGCATTGGACGGAAAACCCCAGATTGCCAGGGAAACACCAAGTATTTCCGCTGTAAATTCTGCAATTTCACTTATATGGGCAACTCTTCAACTGAACTCGAACAACATTTTCTTCAGACTCACCCGAACAAAATCAAAGCTTCTCTCCCCTCCTCTGACGGTGCGAAACCTTCAGAGAAAAACTCTAGCAAATCCATTCCTGCGCTTCGAGGCAGCGAGCCTGGAGACTTGGGGAAGTGGCAGGATAAGATAACAGTGAAGGCGGGAGATGACACTCCTGTCGGCTACTCAGTGCCCATCAAACCCCTTGATTCCTCGAGACAAAATGGTACAGAGGCCACCAGTTACTATTGGTGTAAATTTTGTAGTTTCAGCTGTGAGTCATCTAGCTCCCTTAAACTGCTAGAGCATTATGGAAAGCAGCATGGATCAGTGCAGTCAGGTGGCCTTAACCCAGAGTTGAATGATAAACTTCCCAGGGGTTCTGTCATTAATCAGAATGATCTAGCCAAAAGTGCAGAAGGAGAGCCAATGACCAAGGCAGAAAAGGGCTCGAGTGGGGCTAAAAAGAAGGACTTCTCCAGCAAGGGAGCAGAGGATAATATGGTAACAAGCTATAATTGTCAGTTCTGCGACTTTAGATATTCTAAAAGCCATGGCCCCGATGTCATTGTAGTGGGGCCGCTTCTCCGTCATTACCAGCAGCTCCACAACATCCATAAGTGTACCATTAAACATTGTCCATTCTGTCCCAGAGGCCTTTGCAGCCCAGAAAAGCACCTTGGAGAAATTACTTATCCGTTTGCTTGTAGAAAAAGTAATTGTTCCCACTGTGCACTCTTGCTATTGCACTTGTCTCCGGGGGCGGCTGGAAGCTCGAGAGTCAAACACCAGTGCCACCAGTGTTCATTCTCTACCCCTGATGTAGATGTGCTCCTCTTTCACTACGAGACTGTGCACGAGTCCCAAGTGTCAGATGTCAAACAAGAAGCAAATCATCTGCAAGGACCGGATGGGCATCCGTCTGTCAAGGAGAGCAAAGAGCACTCGTGTACCAAATGTGATTTTATTACCCAGGTGGAGGAAGAGATTTCCCGACACTACAGGTGAGCGACTTGGTAAAATACCAAGGGAGGACTGGGATTCAGAAGGATGGTACATAACTTGCTGTGATTGAGTTTGATGGGGAGGTGATAGGACATGATAACATAAAAGATGACTCATAGACTTGTAGATCACATGTGTATAGATTGATAACTTCAGATTTTCATTTCCTTCCCATCTGTTCTGCCATGGTAAAAGTCTGGTTACTGATTTAACATGATCTGCTCAGTTTACTTGGTTTAATAGGACACCACTTCAGCGTTTTTATTGGAGTCGTTCCAGATTAAACTATTCCAACAGGGGAATAATCAGCTTGAGGATGGGTTGCTCATTTTTCCCTTAAAGCAAGATTGGGCATTCTTTTTGCTTTGTACAGTTGAACAGCATTTTTGCTTTGCATACCAACAGAAATGGGAAGATGAGCATGTAGTTTTAAGTGTGATTCTCAAAGTACAGTTATACCTCTGAGAAGATAAACTTAAGCTTTTCAAAATAATGTAGCTATCGGCATGTTACATTAGTATTTTACTTCTATGTTGACCTATTCTCATTATAAACCTTAGCCTGCATATTTTTATAGAAGAATTTAGGTTATTTATCCTCATTTCATTTATGTATTCATTTGTGAATTAATTCCAGAAATGTATTGTTAGGCATTGGCTATACCTGAGTTAATAAGGCAGATGTAGACATCCACAATCATGTCCTAATAGAACAAATACTTAGGTAGGGAAGTCAAGACACTCACAGCTCATTATAAAGGTGATGAGTATCATAAAGAGTAGTGAAAAATAAAGTATTATGTTTGAACTAATACACTAACAACATCATTTAATAATGATGGATTAGAAATGTCTCCCCAAGGAAGGAGTATTTAAACTAAGACTTGTTTATAAGTAGGAATTAGTTCAGCAAAACCCTGGAGATACAGGTGTTCAGATATTACTTAGTGCTTATTGGCTGCTTTCTTATTATTATGCCTCTATGCACCCAGGAAAAAGCTTTATTTACTCTTTTTAAGTGTCTTTCCATATGTAGATTCAATATTCTTGTTGGATAAATCGGATTGTTTAAATTTTTACATCCCAAGATTTTTATTAAACAGTCCCTTCCATTTGTTTTAGAAGTGTGTGAATGAAGAGATTTGTGTCCAGCCATAGGGCAGTAATATCAGATGTTAAGTCAAAGGGCATCTTAATGTTCACAGTGCATTGAAATGTTCAGAAAACACTGACTAGAGATTTACACTGTTTAATTTATAAGGTCAGACCTAGGAAAGACAGCAATCAAATATGTGTTCACATTTGTGATGAGTGTTTCTGGCTCTTCTTATGTTAGCTGCATGTTAATTCATTTCTGGACTAGCAGACATAGCTTCTCTCTGAGCCTTACAGAGGTGATGTAAGGGCATTTTTTTGCATGTACATTTATTAAATGACATACAAATTTGATAATCTACCAAATGGGAATGCATGCAACATCCCACCTCCAAATATATATATAAAAAACAGCAGGTGATTTTTTTCTCCAGGAAGCTGAGCCCACTGCTGGATAAATTTTTTGGGAAAAAAGTTTTCCTCTTTATTAGATAAAGAACAGTATTACACCAGCAATATAAGTACGAATAATATTACCTAACAATGTTAAGATTTATTAAATACGCAGTAATGCGTTCCAGAGGAAAGAGACTATTCCTCCCATGCTCCCTGTTGTATCTACCCAATTTAAACCATTGTCAAGATGTCTGATAGAGGCTTTGTGAATGTCTTTATGTAAATTAAATTCTCATGAGCATTTGACATCACAATAGTTATGAATGAGCTGAGAATCTCCAAGGTGAGTTACATTTTAATCTTTGCTTTTGGATCCTTTTGAGGATATAAGTTTCCACACGAAAAAAACAGTTTTCTTTGTTTTTTATTATCAAAGAAAACAAATAGCACCTGGTTCTTAGAGCAGTGAAATGCATTTACCTTTATTTTTAAGTCCTGATGTGTTTTTGCTAATCCAAGAACCATCTCTACTCTGTGAGTTCTTGTACACATGTTTGAAATTGAGAGCTTTATAATTTCAGAAGTAAAATAATAAATCCCTCTAGTAATGTATATCCAGCAAAACCATCTTCCCCGAAGAAAACTAGATATCGTCAGTTAAGTAGGGATCTGGGAAATATCTGGATAAATCTAAACAAACAAGGTCTGCTTCAGCCTAAGGTCAAATTCTAGAGGGTGTATAACCAGAATTAAGATGTTCTTAGGAGAATATTGAACTGTTTAAAGTTAGGGAGTTAGGATATTGTTAGGCATATTTGGAAAAATAGAAAAAAATAAAAATAATAAATACAGGACAGGAAATAAGTATATGAATTCCAAACCACAGAGGTGAACAATGGAGTAGGAAAGTAAAGAACTCTGTTTTGAAATGGGACGAGTATATATATTAGAAAAATTAAATCATTAAAAACTTAAACACAAAATGACAAGAAGTGTAGATTCCAGGAATTTTACAATGTATATTATATGATTAAACTTTTAAAACTGTAGGTTAAAATTTCTACTATAAGGATATTAAAAAGGGAAGTTCAACCCTGTAAAATTTAAAAAATAAATATGTAAAGTATAAGTCTGTTTAGACATAGCCAGGAAAGACTAAAGTAGTATATACTAGCAAATACAAAACTATGAGACATTAAGATAATTATTAATCTTACAAAATTTAGACTTTTAAAAAAAGAATGATCAGACATATTGATGATTTAACTCATTAGATGCATAACGTTTGAATAGGTAGCAAAAACAGTTAATTCAATCTCAGTGGCAAATTTTGAATTTCTTACTGAATGCTAATCAAAAAATCTTGTTCAGTTTAAAAGAATTGACCAACAAATTAATAAACACAATTTCCTAAAAATGTAATAAAAATATAAATTCCTTATTCCACAACTGGAGAAGGCATATTCTTTTGAAGTAGATACAGACTAGTTAAAAAATGGGCATTTTTTTTAAGCCAGAACAGAAATCAGATTTCAGAAAAATAGCATCAAATAGAATACATCTTTTGACCCATTGCTTATTAATCTAGGCTTCATAATAAATAATTACAGATTAAGTTATATAAGACATACCCTATCTAAAAATGAGATAACCTAATTATTGCCAGTAAACACAGACTTTAAGACATAAAGCATTGTAGATTTATGGAGTCAGTGTATATAATTTCCAAAGCTCAGTTTGGCAATTCTGTCAATATCAGTTGCTTGTATCCTTTATGTAATTTCACTCCTCAGAAGAAAACCTGCATATGTGCATAGGAAAGTATGAAAATTGAATAAATGTAATTATTGAAACAGAAAAGTACCAAAACAACCATCAATCACAAAGTGGAGCCAACTCCCCCTTCTATCTATTCATGAGAAATTACACTTTGTATAACGTTCATAGAGTAGAATATTATGAATAATTAGCTTGAATAAATGTCAATTAACTACAACATGGATGAATCCTTTAAACTTAATTCTGCCTGAATAAAAATTATGAAGACTGTTCACAGATGGTTAGCATTTTATATAGTTTTTAAAACTGGAAAACAAAACTATGTTTTGTTAAAGTTGTATGTAGTTATCCATGGCATGTGCATGTATTCATAAATATTCATGTATCTATATTTACCTCTACCATAAATATTATTTGTTTTACTTATCTGATTACTTTTGAGTCAAGGACCATGAAGTTTTTTTGCTCCCTAGACTGGCCTTAACCCTTGATCCTTCTGTGCTCAGACTCCCAAGTATCTAGAATTACACGGCTGAGTCACTAGCATCTGACTTTATTCTCTATTTCTTTAGATGTGTTTGTATGTATGTAAGTATATATGTAGCTAATCATTGTTTATGATTTTATAATTATAGGGTAGTTTTCAACTTGTGAATCTGGATAAATGTGTATGTGCACATGTTTTTGTTTCAGTAACATTAAATTATATGTTTTCAAAATTAAAAAATATTCACTAATTTTCACTACATATAACTAATCAAGTTATGAATAAGTGCTTAGTATTTCTTACTATTAGAGAACTTCCTAAACTCATTAATTTACTTATTATCGACCTAGCTATTTTTTTTTCTTGTGAGTCAGAATGTGGAAAAACAGACATGGTTTGAGTGGTATGTAAATAACTCACCTGTCTAGTTTAAGATTTTTTTTTAATTGTGAAAATACCATACAGAGGGGTTACAAGAACATGAACAAGGTAATGAGTACATTTCTTATCAAGCATTGTTGCCTCCTCCTTAGTTTCCCCTTCCCATCCCTTCCAATGTCTGCCCCGCCCCTCCACTCCCAGGCCAAAGGTGTAAAGTTCTTGTACATCTCATTTTTGCAATGGGTCCACCTGTATCCCTATTTAAACAATTGTTTTTTTCCCTTTCCCTCCACAGATTATATCAGCATCAAATACAGTGAAAACAGGGGTTATACTATGGGAGAGGGACATACAAAGCAATAAAGAAATCATCTTATAAATATGTTAGAAACAATCACAAGAAAGACAAAACATTTAAGTCCTTATCTTGGGGTTCATTTTGCCTAACATCAACTTATCTGACTGTTTCTCAGACATATACTAGTATTGCAAATAAGAGAAACCATGGGACCTATGTTTCTTTGGGCCTGGCTTACTTCACTTAATATAATTTTTTTCCAGGTCTTTCCATTTCCTAACAAATGGGGCAATATCATTCTTTCTGATGGAGGCATAGAATTCCTTTGTGTATATATACCACATTTTCTTGATCCATTCATCTACTGAGGGGCTTCTGGGTTGGTTCCATATCTTTGCTATGGTAAATAATGCTGCAATAAACATAGTTGTGCTGGTAGCTTTAGTATGGTCTTGTTTGTGATCATTCGGGTAAATGCCCAAAAGTGGGATTGTTGGGTCATAGGGGAGCTCTATGTGAAGTCTTTTGAGGAACCTCCATACTACTTTCCAAAGTGGTTGAACAAGTTTATACACCCACCAACAATGCAGTAGGATTCCCTTCTGTCCACATCCACTCCAGCGTCTGTTGTTATTAGAGTTCTTATGACTGCATTTGAAAAGTTTCAAATAGTGCTCTCACCTTTTAGACATAAAATACCGAAATTCAGTCTGCAATATCTGATATTAGATTCCATGGATGATCTACTTAAGGGAGCTGTTGCCCAGTTTATCTTATAAAGATTCTCTGAAAGAACATAGTCCGGGTGCTCTAATTCTGAAGAATAGATTTTTATGATAAACACTTAAATTATCAGAACATCTGAAAATACCACGTACATAAAGCATTAATACATTTTTGTAAAAGAGTGGAGGCCAAGATGGTAATGTTCTGATTTGGGTTATATTGTTTTAAATACTACCCAATAAATTAGTTTCCGTTGAAACCCTAAAATACGTATAAAATCTAGTTAGTTACATTTTCTTCTCTGAGACAGAATGTTACCAAGGATATTGTGGCTTGTCACTTTTATTTGTATATATTTTATGTATGAGAAATTTCAGAAAAGTACTAAGAACTGTGCAAGAGTAGTTATCAAGGCTTAGAATAAGATAAAAATTATCCCTCCTTTTCATTTATATTAGTTTATCTCAGTTGTTTCCTCTTCTTATTTGCTTTCTATTTTATGGGAAGCATTATTATTATATTTTGAATATATTCTAGAAGAGGCCCTTGAAAGTGAATTGTAAGGTGCAGTTTTACATGACATTAATAACACTTTCTTCAAGAAGTACATTAGAAAATAAAGCTTCTCTCTTCCCCAATCAGTTACCACAAATGAGGAAATATTAGATTATTTCAATTTGCAAATGCAATATAAGTGGACTGAATACAATCTTATTTAGAATTCAATTTGATTATATTCTGTAAATTTGCCTTCTCACTTAACTAAGGGTAAATACTCTGTTTCCACTTCTGTAGGATTGATCTTATTAATCTCTACTTTCTATGTCCTTCAGCTATTCTCATCCATCTTTCAGTGTGTCATTCCACAGGCACAGAATATTACATGCCCTACTTAACAGACTTCTATATCAACCAAGCATATGTTGCAAAAATGATTAGCTCTAATAGCTGTCATATCTACTGAGGTGTTTGAATTTAAATAGTTATTCACCTTCACTTACTCCATCTCTGTGATAATTTTTCTGTAGTTATTTGACTCAGTAATGACCAAAAGCTACCTTTCAAAATCTAATTGATTAGTATTTATGATAGATTTCTTTGTTGGTTCATTTTGTTATTGAGGAAAAGAAGCATGTTTTAAACTATTCAAAGTGAAACTCAAGTTATTCACTAAAGGAGAAATTTTCAACTGATAGCTGTAAATCTCTGAAGTTAAGCTTTAAAGAAGGAAACACAGCCTCACTGAGAAACTTCAAATAAAATATCAACGAGTAGCATCATTTAGCTGACTTTTTTTTTTCCTGGTAGCAGTCCTCGGTCCTTTATGAATTGTTAAAATAATTTATACTAATCTCTAGTAATGAATGAGTGCTATTGTTGGGATAAAAGGTGACTTGCGAACTGAAATATGGAACGATTTAAAAAGGAATGCTTTTCAACAGCACAAAAAAGTATGTAAAATAGGTATTAAACAGTTTCTCACAGAAAATGACCTGAAGCAAATACAATTTGATATTTTTACTCAATCTGATAGCCTTTTTCTTCCAGAAAAATCTAAACCCAGAGAAAGCTAAACCAGGTTTTTGTTTTAAACATTTTTTGGATACATCTCTTAATAGTGTATAGGCCATAATGATTGATAAATGCATCCCAGATACTGCATGGGACATACTTACACTAAAATAATATTTGTTTATTATTTGAAATTCAAATTCACTCGAATTTGAATTCAACTGTTAAATTCAACTGTATTTAACCTGGCCACCTTAGACGGAGATCTGTTAAATGACATCTTTTTTCCACAGGTAGCAAGAGGAGAATGTTTGCTTTCGAGTTGGCAGAGGATATAGAAATGAAAAATGCAAAGCTGACACTGTATTTACAGTATCTTTTAAATTAATTTGGCTTCATGTAGCTAGAACTTCTAGGAGTTGTTAAATAATGAAGTGTTTATACAGAGTCCCACTCAAAATAGGTCATTTGAAAAATACGTGTGTACCTCTTAATATTTCTTTCCTGCTTTATTAGGTCCAATGTCCTGAACATCCCCAGAGCTGTGGTGGTTTATTCATTTAGTTAGTTAAGCAAGTATTTCCTGGCTGTTGCGATGTTCTAGGTAGGGTCAGTACACATAGTTGTATCAGTTTTGGTCTCACTCTTAGGGTAACTAAAATATCACTGAAAAATAAATGTAGATTTTATTAAAAAGATAAGGGGTAACTGCTAAGTAGAACATGACATTTTAGGGCAACTCAAAAGATGTGAGTTTTATTCTTGGATTGATTCATTTGAGGAGCAAGGGATTCTTTGTGGAGCAAGGGATTCAGAGAAATGGAAGAAAATGTCCCGATGTTCTTGGAACGTTTCAGATTAATGCTAACAAACGAACATGTATTTAGTAGTTTAGAGAAGAATTCAAACTAATATAGCATCAATAGGATTAAACCATACTTCATGAGTAATATTTCTTATACCAGGGCTTTTAATAATCAGTTCTTATTCTTTGGAGGTTCATACTGAATATCTTGTCAGTGATTACTGAGAGAATGATACAGGTCAAAGACAATGTCCAAAATGTTAGCACCGAGTTCCTGAATAAGTTAGAAACATTGAATTAGCTAGCAAACAACATAGTGTTAAATAGTACCCACAGAGAAGAGCAGACTTGCAATATATTTTCCTCAGTATAAGGAGGATGATGCAGTTGTGTAAAGGGGTTTAACTTCTAAAATCAGTATTATTTTATGTGAGTTGATCTGTGTTTTATCTTCTTGGTCTGTATACATGAATCATCTAGTAATAAATAATCTCAAAGGGCAATTCTTAAACCATGAAATAGAAAAAAAAACAATTGATTTGGAAGAAATCTTTTTTTTTTTTTGGCCAGCCCTGGGCACTGTCCCTGAGTTTCTCTTGCTCAAGGCTAGCATTCTTCCATTTGAGCCACAGCGCCATTTCCAGCTTTTTCTGTTTATGTGGTACTGAGAAATCAAATCCAGGGCTTTATGTATGCTAGGCAAACACTCTACCACTAAGCCACTTCCCAGCTTGGAAGTAATCTTGACAGTATCACATTGTGCTTTACATATACACAGCTATTAATATTAACTATTGTGTAGAGCTTAAATGGTAAAGTGATACTGTTCACCAGGAAAATTTATTTGATTATTGACTATTCTATAATGTGCTAAATATATATTCATGCTGAGAATTCTTCTAAAGCTCACTCATTCTATCTTGAAGTTAATTCTGACCAGAGCAGCATAACATGTAACACCCAAGCTGTGGTCCTTTGTGTGTTAGAATTTGAGAGGCACTCTGAGGTTATTAAGAACTTTATAATGCTCCAAACATTTCAAAGTAATGCCTCTTAATATATATTCTATCATTTATTTTGGATTGATATAGGAGAGAAAAGTTCTTCAAGTCTCAAGTGTACTTTGTGGAAATTGCCTTTTCTGCTTCATCTAAAGAATCCAATGGTCTGCATGACGGAGCAGCTTAGTAGTTTATGCTTCATTGCCAAGCTTTACTCTGATTTTATGAGTTGTAGTCAAAAATCAGAATTTTAAAATTTCAAAGAAAGAGAGTAAGGTCATTAACTGTGTTCAGTTGCAGTTAGAGGACAGAAGCTATCTTGTGAATTTATTCATTCAGTTGCTTAGAATTGGGATATATTTTTTTTTGTTAGGAAATAGAAAGGCTTGGAAAAAATTATATTACGTGAAGTAAGCCAAGCCCAAAGAAACATAGGTCCCATGGTTTCTCTTATTTGCAATATCTAGTATATGTATGAGTCAAGCAGAAAAGGTCAGATAATGTGATGTTAGGAAAATGAACCCTTAGCTATGTATTTAAAGGTATTTTTCTTTCATGCATTTGTTTATAAAGCATTTATAAGATTATTTCTTTGTTGCTTTGTATGTCCCTCCCCCACAGTATAACCCCTGTTTTCACTATATTTGATGTTGGTATAATTTGTAGAGGAGAGGGGGAAAAACCAGTTGTTTAAGGATACAGGTGGACCCGTTGCAACAATGAGAAGTACAAGTTGTCATGTCGAAAACGAACTTTACAACTTTGGTGGTCAGGGGGAGGGCAGTGCGGGGTGGGGGGAGGATTGGGGGGGGCAGGTGGGAGGCTGGGAAGGGATGTGAAGGACAAACAAAGGAGGAGGCTGCAATGCTTGATAAGAAATGTACTCATTATCTTGCCCATGTAATTGTAACCCCCCTGTACAGTATGTTCACAAAAAATAAATAAATTAATTAATTAATAAGAATTGGGATATATTTGGTAATATAGTTTTTAGATAGTCATTGGTTTCTGCATTACACACTCTGAGGACCAGTTAAAAACCAAGACTCTTGATTTTTGCTCACAGCATTCTGCTTAATCAGGAAAAGGAGTCCTGGATCTTTGGATTGCACAGTCTGGTTTGAAAGCCATTATTTGAAATCCCCTGTATCAGTCAGGGGATCTTTGTTAGAATCATATCATTTTCCCTATGTTCTACAGCTTCAATTATTTTATAAAATGTTTATGATTTAGGAAGCAGAGGATAGAAGGAACATGGATCTGGGGACTGGAAGCCCTGGGTTCTTCATGGAATTAGACTAAGTGAGTAAAGCACTATTTTTCCACATCACTTCCTCTGAGGTAGGCCTTAGGGCTCAGTGTCTATGGGTTCCTATAGGTTGTGAGTGCTTTCAAAAGGCAAGATGGATGAACTGAGAGTTTGTTTCTGCAACTTCCTTTTCACATCTTTCCTGTTAAAATGTGTTTTGCTTTTCAGGCTTTACTGAGAAGTTACTTCTGAGATGTCTACCTCCAATTTGCTTTACACTGGTCACACTGTTCTCTGTATTCTGATGGTTTTAGCATCTGCAGCCACATGGATGGGTTTTGGAGGTGGTTAGAGGAAGAATTCCTATGTATGTAGAGTCGATAAAAGAAAACTCTAAATGAGACCTAACAGGAGTCAGACCTGATAGGACTGATAGGACTTTCATTGCAAACTAAAAAAACAACGAGACACCTTGTGTGACAGGTTGTGATGAACTCATTTGAGTTGGGACCAGAACTTTGTATAGATGAGAAAAGTATTGATCAAATAATGAGTAATGGTTTGATGCAGTCATTGATTTGGTTAAGGGATGGGCAGTTCAAAGATATTTCTAGACTATAGAATAAGTAGATATCAAATCTTGGGGAGACCTTGCCAGCTTGTTCATTGGAATCCTGCCTTTTACTTATTGCCCTCTATCCACATTGGCCTCTTTTCAGTATCTCAGACTTTCTAGAATGTGGTTCCTTTCCCCTTTCACTTCCTCTAACACTTACAGCTCTGTTTTTTCCCATTATATTTACTAACATGGTTTTCTGTTGCTTTAATTATTTTTAAGTAGTTGTAGAACTCCATTTTATCATTTGATTTTTATCTCCCAACTTAAGAAAATTCTGCCTGTCTAACTTAAACAGCCCTCTTTATCTCCTTCCGCCATAATCATCCTATCCACTGATTCTTAGCACATATCAGTCTTTGTACTTAAATATGTATAGTCTTTTTGTTTTTTGTAGTCGTGGGGCTTGAACTCTAGGCCTGTATGCTGTCACTCAGCTCTTCAGCTCAAGGCAAGCGCACTACCACTTCAGCCACAGTGCCACTTCCGGTTTTCTGAGTGGCTTATTGGAGATCAGAGTCTTAAGGGCTTTCCTGCCTGGGCTGGCTTTGAACTGTGATCCTCAGATCTCAGCCTCTTGAGTATCTAGGATTATAGCCATGAGCCACCAGCGTCCGGCTATTATGTATAGTCTTACATGCTTTAGTCCTTATTCATTAGATACTAAACACAAGGTGGGCAAGGAATATGTGTACACCATTTATTAATGTGTAAATATCTGACAAAGGAATTGATGATTGAAGGACATTTAAGTAACAACTGGTTGTTTATTTTGTTAACTGTGTTGGTAACTCATAACATTGTATCAGGGGAGTAGAAAGTCTTTTTATGTAGTATTTATTTTGAGTCAAATAAGACTTTTATAGTTGAAGAAAGATGACCTTACTCTAAATCATTTGTGTACCTTTCCGTCATGCTTCTTACAGTGCAGAATCTCCATTGTTCTTTGTTAGTCAAATATTAGTGTTCCTTTAGATATTTTGAGATCTGATAAGATGTCTTTGTTTTATGTCTTGAAAAGAAAGGACATATGTCATTTTAATGAACATATCTGTACAGAGGATAGGATTGTATTTGATCTCCCAAAGATACTCAATTTGTTCAGTTTACGTTCTTATAGATAGGTAGAATTGTTTAGAAAATTCTTGTGATTTTCCTATATATTATGTACTAGATTACGTAGCTCGGATAGCCATATCTCAATGACTAAATGAATTTACATTTAATATAGAAAATAACAATTGTTTCACTTTGAGTGTATCTTAATATATGTGAAAACTGTACCAAGAACCTTTGCATTAGAAAATACCCCAACAGCTTCACTTTAGTTTAAGTAAACAGAAAGTGAAGTCCATTGGTGAAATCAGGTGTAAAAATGTATGCATATTGACTTAACTTATACTGAATTGATGATTATGCATCAAGAGAAAATGAAGAGAGCAGGTAATTTGATCATAAAGCCAACCAGCCAGTTTTAATGCTTATCAGCTGGAATGTAAGCTCAAAAGTGTGCCTGTGTACATGCATGCATGCATGCATGTGTGGGTGTGTGTGCATATGTGTACCTGTTACTGCTCATGTAACAAAAAGCGAACTTCATATTTTTTATATCAAATTGGAACTGTTAGTTCATTAAATTCCAATTTCTGGATGTTAGGAATACAGCATTTCTATCTACTTGGATAGCTTGGAGTAAAATCCAGGTGTTTAAAATCTATTTTGAAGCCAAAATCTCCATGCAGGCTCTCCATTGACTGTTTTCTTCTCTTCCAGGAGAGCACACAGCTGCTACAAATGCCGCCAGTGCAGTTTCACAGCTGCTGACACTCAGTCACTACTGGAGCACTTCAACACCGTCCACTGCCAGGAGCAGGACATCACTACAGCCAATGGCGAGGAGGATGGTCATGCCATCTCCACCATCAAGGAGGAGCCCAAAATTGACCTCAAGGTCTACAGTCTGCTAAACCCAGACTCTAAAATGGGAGAGCCCGTTTCTGAGAGTGTGGTGAAGAGGGAGAAGCTGGATGATAAGGAAGGGCTCAAAGAGAAAGTTTGGACTGAGAGTTCCAGTGACGATCTTCGCAGCGTGGCTTGGCGAGGGGCTGACATCCTCCGCGGCAGCCCATCCTACACTCAAGCGAGCCTGGGACTCCTCACACCTGTGTCTGGCACACAAGAACAGACAAAGACTCTGAGGGATAGCCCCAATGTCGAAGCTGCCCACCTGGCGAGACCTATTTATGGCCTGGCTGTGGAGACCAAGGGATTCCTTCAGGGCGTGCCAGCTGGTGAAAAGTCTGGGTCCCTCACCCCGCAGTATCCTGCCTCAGGAGAAAACAAGTCCAAGGATGAGTCCCAGTCCCTGTTACGGGTAGGAAGGTTTACTGTTTAAATGATTCTTATATTTTACAGGGAAAATGGGGTGGGGGGAATGATGGGGAGGTCACACATTCTCTTGATGCACTGTTACGATTTTGTGAAGTCGTATTAAATAGGCTCTATCCATGGAGGAGTTTACAGTGATAAAGCTATCGGGGCAGAAAGCAGCTCATAAGCTGTTTGTGTATATTGTACACATATCTGATACCCTAGGTAGGCAGTGACTTGTTTATCTTTGCTCTTAGCTCCAATTGAATGTTGGTTAATCATGCCTGGTGATTATGCAAAACAGCAAAGCTGCCTTTGGAAGCAGGGAAGTTTCCAATCCCAGAAGGGATGCACATCTGTTACCCTAAAATAACCACATGACTTTTCAAACTTTAAGGAGATATGACCCAGTATTGACTGAATAAGGACGCTTGCAGAGATATAAATCACAAGAATGTAATCTGAAGGAGATGGTGAATACAGACAGGTTGTCTTGTCTTCTCCCTCTCTTTCTTTTCCTTCCTTCCTTCCTTCCTTCCTTCCTTCCTTCCTTCCTTCCTTCCTTCCTTCCTTCCTTCCTTCCTTCCTTTCTTTCTCCTTCCTTCCTTCCTTCCTTCCTTCCTTCCCTCCCTCCCTCCCTCCCTCCCTCCTTCCTTTCTTCCTTTCCTTTCCTTTCCTTTCCTTTCCTTTCCTTTCCTTTCCTTTCCTTTCCTTTCCTTTCCTTTCCTTTCCTTTCCTTTCCTTTCCTTTCCTCTCCTTTTTTTCCTTTTATTTTTGTCAGTATGGGCCTTAAAATCAGAGCCTGGGCATTGTCTCTGATTTCTTCACTCAAGGCTAGCACTGTACCATTTTAATCCACAGAGCCACTTCTGCTTTTCTGGTGATTAATTGGAGATAAGAAGTCTCATGGACTTTCCTGCTGGGACTGCCTTGGAACCCAAAATCCTCAGGTCTTAGCTACCTAAGTAGCTGGAGTTGTAGGCATGAACCACTGGCTCCCAGCTAGGTTTTTTGTTTTGTTTTTTTTTTTGCTCAACAGTATGCATGTATGAAAACAACAATGCCTATCATTCAGTGTCAAGAAGAAAGGAAAAATAGAAAAATGAAACATGAATTCTTGGATTTCTGCCCATGCACGATGTGAACATTGTATATTTTTATTTTCATTTATTTTTTATTAACAGGACCTTATAGGCAGAGAGTCTCATGGGGACAAGTAAACCCAAACTTTTCAGTAAGGAAAAAAAAAGTGTGCTTCTGTCTTCAGTGCTATGTTGTAGACATAGCATTGTCAAGAAATATATGAGCTTTTGAAAATTCAGAAGCGCCCTGTAAGTGATACTTGATTTCTGCCTAAGGCATTGGCAAGTCAACATTTCACCTTAGTGCTGAGAAAAATTCCAAATGTTCTGGATGATTTTGGTAGCTGTGTTGTTGCTTAGAAGGTAGGATCAGAATACAGAAACCAGTTAAGCTTTCCTAAAAGTCTAGTTAGGGAAAAATTCAGTCATCTTAATGCTCTGACCTGTGAGATATGCCTGAATGGATTCTTGGAGGAAGGAAAAAAAATGGCTCTTCTCCAAGTCTGCCTAGCAGCTCTGCCTCTCATTCCTGCAGGTTCTCTAATGCCTGCCAGTGCTTCTCAGATATTCTGTGGTCAATTTGAGGACCATCTCTTAGAACTGCACTGTTAATTATAAAATTTGTTATGGTTTCTGCCCATGGTCAAGCTCAAGAGCTAAGAGAAGGTCTTCAATACAGAAGAGGGGAATGCTCCTGAACACTGGGAAACAAAGCATCCATGCTGCATAGAAGGAGCCCTCTTCTTCAGAGTAACTTTGGAAAGAAGAAAAATAGTTCCTAGATTTTAAGGAAGTAGGTTCACTTGAGGGAATTTGTTTAAAATAATTACATAGGGAGCTGCCTTTATATAATTGTAAAACACTCACCGTTTTCTTCATATATCCATACAGTTTTAGGCTCACAGGTTCTTTCTGGCTTCTGGTTTTAAGGCAGGGATGAACACTAGACATTTTATTAATTTCAAATCATGTCATTAGAGTATAGGACATTGTTGTAGAGCAGTAGAGCCTCTCTCCTCTGCTCAAAATTGTTTTTGTTTGCAACAAATTGTGTAGCTCTTTTTGTTTATATCACCAAAAAGATGATATACTACCTTTTCTGGTACCTTTTTCTGTATGTTCTGTATCCTGCAAGAATTGGGCATGATAACTGATGAATCAGTAGTGGGGGGGGGTTATTGGATGATAGCACTCATAAAGTTGTTTTTCTTAGTGTCTTTACTTCCTCAATTTTCTGATTTCAAGGTCCTATTGCGCCATTTCACATTTCTGTTTTAGTTCCTCCATGTTAGCTGTTGAGGCAAGAAATCCTCAATATGAGATTTCTTAAGCCATGTACTCCAGTGAATAGCCAAATCTTAGCCTGTGATTCATGATATTTTTAGGGCTGTTACCTACCAAATTTCATGCTACACACATACATACATATGTACATACATACCTTTCATACCTTTTTTCTAAGCCCAAGTCTTTCTTGTGTGATTTAAAAAATGAGCCTCTAATGTCCATGCCATATTTGTGTAGAGGTTTGTTTGTTTGTCTGATTGATTGTTTAAGAAATTAACAAGTTGAATGGTCAGTTGAAATAGGAAGAGTAGTCAGTTGGTTTATTGTTCAATTTTTAGTGTGTTAAGTGAATTTAAACATTTTTCTTCCTTTTCTTTTTTTATTATTATGAAAATACCGTACAGAAGAGTTAGAATTACATGGGCAAGATAATGAGTTCCCCTTCCTATCCCTTCCTATATCCCACCCGTGAATTTAAACATTTGAATGGTAGGTATCTTATTAAAGACAACTTAGGGAATTAAGAAGTTGAGCCACTTGTGATTGGGAAAAGATATTTAGCACATATAGCAATACACTATTTCTCAGTTCATTATCCTACATCAGGGAGGGAAAATATAGCAGAAGACCATTGGCATGCTTACTAAAGTCAGAAATCATGTACTTTAATTTGGTAGGTGTAAGGGTGTAGTTTGGAGTAGAGGTGTCCTATAGTTATAAGTACATTTTTAAAATACAAATATAATTTATGTATTGATATGTTTAAACATAGAATGGAACTTTAAATACCTTGCTGTTGAGCACGTTAATTTAGAAATAGGAAGCAGCTTAATAGAAATGGAGATTAACAGGTTGTAAAAATGATTTATTTATTTATTTATGATGGTTTGAACTCAGGATTCCTATTTACTTAGTTAATGCTCTACCAGTTCAGCTACTCATGTATCCTGGCTTTTTGCTGGTAATTTTTAGAGATGGAGTCTTATTTTTGGAGATGTACTTTTCTGTCTAGGCTAGCTTCAAGTTACAATTGCAAACCATTAGAGTTATAGTCATAAGGTGCCAGAACTCAGCTTAAAAGTGATTTTAAAAATACTAAGTAGTACATTTAATGTAGCGTTACTATAAGAACTATAGTTAGTTTTTGCATAGAATTTTCAATACTAAGAATGAAAATTTAATCATGTTTAAATGAATGCTATGGTAAGTGATATCAAGAATTAAGTTTAGAAAAAGTGTTCAATGCAGATTGATTTAATATAGTTCAACAGTATTATGATAAAGATGGAAACATTTTTATATATAGGCTGAGTATAGTTATGATTCTGTCACAGAGCACATGGTTAAAATGTTGCCTTCAGAGTATTAATCTTTTTGATGCATTTTTTTTTGTAAAGACAAGTTGCTTATTCTTGAAAGGGAGGAAGGAAATAGAAGAATCACAAGAGCTGAAATTTCAAAATGTTTCCTTACTAGCCTTAGTATCTTTCTCTCTCTCTTTCTTTTCTCTAGGTAACATTCATCTTTTGTCTTAAATATTAGATCATTTATGTGTGTTTTTATTTTGAAATTCCTTCAGATTTTCCCTTGTTATTATGCAAATGAATTTCTTACAGGTTTTTCTGTGTGTGTGTGTGTGTGTGTGTGTGTGTGTGTGTGTGTGTGTATGTGTGTTAGGTGGTTAATGTCACCTTAGCTGACTATGGTGCTTTGAGCAAATTAACAAAAGTTCTATCTTATAAATTGATTTATGTTGCATATCTATGTTGCACATTAGCAACACACTATTGTTATAAATCTTTGAGGACTTTTTTATATGTTGGAAGAACTATTAAGTCTTTTAGGTTAATTGCTAAAAATGATTCAAACTTACCTAAGAACTTCATATATTAAAAGTTCTAGCATTGATCTTAGAAAACATAGATAAGCTCTTGAAAATGGTCACCAGAATTTCTTATGTTGAAAACCTTTTTATTTAGACTTCAGATTTTGAGCTTTTAAAGGAGTTTATATATTTACCACAATCTATGCAGGATAAAAGTCAATTCATTTTATTTTGTCAGTGTTTCTTTTTTTCATTTTTCGTTTCCTTACATTGTAATAAATGTATTAGTCTTACTGCTTCTTAGATAATCCATTCTGGATTTTATTGTTGCAGTGGAATTTTTGCTTGGGATTTTATGACAGAAAACTTCATCTTTCATCTGGTAACCATGTGCACAGGGATTAAATAAAATTGGTTGTTAAATTTTACAAAGATTTTTGTCAACGTCAAATGGATTTTCCGTTTGTTACTAAAATGCTCAAGTATAATGAAAGAGCAAATCTGTTGGAAGAGCTCATAACGAATCAGAAATTCATGTGAATTCTTTCTTACTATTTGTCAAGGCAGATGTCCAAAGTATGATAACTCATTGGCTTAAACCCATCCTTGGGTTCTGACACTTGAGTTATTAGACTACTGTTTTTCATGCACCGAGGGTAACACCACGCCTCTTTGAAATTAATTTTGGTTTCTGCTTAAATCTACTTAAAAAAGTTTATCCGTTGTGCCTGTCCATTGTAATAGGGATATTTAGCAGTGGGGATGTGAGAGTTGAACTCCAAGTTCTGGGAGTTGAGTTCCAAGCTGGGCCATTGCCTGTAAAAGCAAGGCCTCCCAGGAACTTTGTTCATCTATCTCTGACAGAGGATCTTACTGCCTGCCATCCTCTCAGGAGGGCTGTGCAGCTTAGTTAATTAGTGTTTGTTAGCCTGTTTGAGATCCTCAGATGCGGGGTGCTAGATAAGTGAAAGGAGACTGATTATTTGTTCGTTTTGTAAATTTGATACCAAGACAGTACAATGTGGACATTATTTCTACCTTTCTTTAGTGGTGTTAAATTTACAGTTTAAAGGTTGTTGATACCAGGGCAGTCTATTCAGATGCAAAAATGTTCTTTTGGGGACAGTCCATTGGCAGCCAAGCAGACCTTCAGACAAGCAACTTTGTTGAATGTCTTTACAACTACTGACAGGAGACCACAGGAACTTTTTGAAACTAAAGATGATCTCAAGTGAAAAATGATATTTGTTGTTTTGCTTCGTATTTAGTGAAGATAAAAGTAGAATTTTAAATCATCCTACTAATATTTTTGCAAAATATTTATATAAATAATCATTTTTCTGATTCCCTTGCGACTTCTTACATATATGTATATGTTCAATCACACAAGAACCAAACTGTATCAAGAAAAAAGAGTATTCCTCTCTAAATCACAGCTATGAAACAGTAATTTTAAAGCTGTGTTGATGAAGTTTCTTTTTAGGTTATACTAAGGAAAATATACCTATTAAATTCTACATCGAATATACAGAAATATTCAAAGAACTAGTCTTTGCATCTCTGTGCTTTTGTTCTGTGTTGATGTATTTCTATTGGTCTCTGTTAAGAAAAGCTACAGTTTAAACTCATGTCTTTTTCAGTGTTGAAAATGTACAATTTTACATCAAGCTGGTTGTAAGAAAAATTTTGATAGCTTTTTTTTATTGATTATTCATCTTTTGCTTGGATATAGGGTTTCTGATTAAAAAAAACTAAATGATGCACATATAGATTTGGTGTTTTAAAGCTTAATGGTGATTTTCTAGTTGTCTAATTTCATTGTGTAAATTGGTTCTTAGTGCTGAAGTCTTTTGGAAAGGCATTCCCCTCTTGGTTGTAACCTAGACTGCTAAGTCTGGCAGGGTTTCTAAGGCAGAGGAAGCAGATATATCTTAGTGAATTGGGCTGTAGGTTTGTAGGCAGTGTGGAAGGTGATCCTTTAGCTCATATCTATTCGTAGTTCCTGTGTACAAATCTATTGCTTGGCTTCTTTTTTTTTTGCACAGGCTAAGTCAGGAGATAGTAGGGTCCCCACAGAGAAGTTGTTGAACTTGTTTAGATGGTGAAAGGAAAAGCACCCCTTTTCAGTGACACAGGTGTAAAGTGTTAAGCATAAGATACTGTCCCAATGGCAATCAGTTTGGTTTTTTTTTTGCCAGCACCAGTCTGATGGGGGATTTTTGTGGATTTTGTTTTTTGTTTCCATCAGAAGAGAACTGTCATAATTTAATTCTCTCTTCCTATAGACTGGCTTCAAGACATTTAATCATTTATAGACAGGAGCATTGCTTATGTGACCAGCCTGCCAGGAAACTAGAGTCTGGTGAATGAGGAATCTCCTGTTATTAATGCAAGTAGCTGCAAATCTTTTCAGACTTACCTTCATCTTGGAGAAGCAACATCATTCTCAGCTTTTATAACTTACTATAGTTTATAAATATAACAGGTCATGGAATATGAGCTTATTTTGGAGAAAAAAGGACAATACTATTATGGTATGTTTTGTTAAAGATGTAATCAGTGATAAGGCAAAAGAATCTCAAGTTTTTTGTTTTCCTAAGAGTAAGACACTTAGAGTAGGTTGAGTATTTGCCATCATTATTCAAGTCAGAATGATCAAATACCTACTAAGTGTAATTTTACATTTTAGTTAAGTTCCCTCTTGAGAAAGGTAGTTTTTCAATTTTAGAGTTTTAATTTGGGCATGTTCACGAGGAAAAGCATAAACCATTTCATACCATAGAAATATATTCAACTGTGATATTGTGTAATGTATTGACAGGTTGTGAAACTTTCAGAAAAAATAAAAAGCCTTGACTTTAGGTGTTGATTTGCAAACAGATACCATTCATTTAAAATCTATATCTTAAGTATAACTTCAGCCACACAAACAACTGCCACATATCCAATCTTTAAGCATTATATTCTTTTTTTCTTGTACCAACACTAGCACTCAAACTCTGACCATGGATGAGATCTCTTACCATTTTTGCTCAAAATTAGCATGCTACCTACTTGAGCTATTGTGTTACTTTCTGCATTTTGGTGGCTAATTGGAGATGAGATTTTCATAGGCTTTTCTATCTGGATTGGATTCAAACCTCCATCCTCAAATCTCAGCCTCCTGTCTAGCTAGGGTTATAGTTGTGTGTCTCTGGTGCCTAGCTAAGAATGATAGTTTTGGAGCTTGTTTTATATAAGAAAGCTCAGTTTTTGAAAGTAACGATGTTACACAGAGTCATGTTTTAGAGGGCTTCTTATGAGTGATGATAAAGGAAAGGACGAACAGTGTTACATAAAGTATTTCTGGTGAGAATGTGATATGCTTAAATTCTCTTTCTTCAGTTTCTTGGCATTGTGGGTTGATGCCCATTTTGTTCTCTGTCAGATGATCAAATCAGGATTTTGGATGCAGAAACTAATTTTAGTAGGTGGGGTGCAAATTTCTTATGAGTCCATGAATAGACTCTAATCCCAGCTGTTTCATTACAATTATAAAAATAAAATTGGCTGTGAATCATTCAAACTCTATTTAATGGATGTGAATAATTCAGATTCATCCCACTGAAGTCTTAAAACTATAAACCTATCTTAGTTCTTTATGTTCCTTCAAATTAATATCTCATTATTCCTAGATGAATTATTTGAAGTACGGGTGGTCATGATGAAAGTGACCGCATTTGTACTGAGGACCTATGATTGTCAAGGGAGGAGATGGCCTCAGGGGTAAAGTTGGGGTGGAGTGGAAAAAGAAATTGTAAAGAGTATATGGAAAGTAGAAAAGGATGTGAAATTAGTGTTTCCTACCATTTTCTTTCTGAAAAAAATTGTATATTCATTATAGGTGATCATGATTTTAGATAATATATAAGCAAAAGGAAGAAAATAACACAAAGTGTGTCCGTTGATGTACTTATGTGCATATGGTATATATATGACATATATACATATATATGTACAAATATGTATATGTACATGTATTTATGTATGCGTATACAATAGTCATTCAAATTACATAGATTTGTATGTTTATTATTGACTAATTTTCAAATTCACTACAGTATACATTTTTCTATATCGGTGTATATGCTATTATATCATATTTATTGACTTCAAGGCAGTAATTTTTCTAGAAGAAAAGTTCTCACTGATTCCTTGTTGTTGGACATTTATTTCCAGTTTTTCCCAGTAAAAAAAAAATGAAGCATTGAATAACTTTGTAACTAAATCATTGCATCTTGCTTGAAATGTTGAAATGGTTAGGATCAGTGTCCCTATAATTAGGTTCTTCTGTGGGACAACACAAGAGTTGAGTTTATTGGCAAGTACAGGTCACTTTACCAGACCGTGTATAAATCCTCCTGGGAAACAGAAAACTGTATCCTTTCTCAAGTTTCATTAGTTAGAATTGCCTCATAGTGGTAGTTAAGAAATTGAAACCCTAAAATTTCCTTCAAACATTATTGTAGGGGAAAATTTAATAACTATGATGGTTTGAATAAGATGTGTTTCCATAGCATCAAAAAGGATCCTGTCAGGTATCTATTTCACTTTTGTTGTTGGAAGGTAGACTTCTTAGTTACCTGGAGATACAGATAGTACTGAAATGAGGTTTTAAGTTTATAAATACAGAAGTATTTACCTGTTTCCAAATAGTTTCTTGAAGTTAGTGAATATGTATTCCCACACGTGTGTGTGTGTGTGTGTGTGTGTGTGTATTTTTTTTTCTTGGCCTGGGGCTTGAACTCACATCCTGGGTACTGTCCCTGAGTCTCTTTATGCTGAAGGCTAGTGCTATACCATTTGAGCCTGAGTGCCACTTCTGTTTTGTTCTGAGTAATTCGTTGAAGATAAGAGTTTCATGGATTTTCCTACCTGGGCTGGTTTTGTAATGCAATCCTCAGATCTTAACGTCCTGAGTAGCTAGGATTACAGGTGTGAGCCACTAGTGCCTGACTAAGCTAGTATATTTTGATGATCATATATATTTGATGCCAACACTACTTAGTGAAGTGTTTGAAACACAGAAAATAAATTTATTTTAATTTCTTTAAGCACATTTACAAAGTTTATTATAATGTACATATAAAATCAGATATTTTAAAGGTGCGTCAACCATCATATATCCCATCTTATAAAATTTTTCATTCTAATCATTTTCCTGCTACGTGGGAAGTGCTTTCAGAATGTTTTGTTGTTTGTGAAGTTGGACTGCATTTGAGTATGCACAGATTTTAGTATGCTGATACTCATCTATGTTCTGCATTCATTTACAAAGAACCAATGTACAGTGGAATAAAATTAACCAAGACTTTAAAGAATCAGAAATGATATGGACCAAAAGACAGGTAAAAAGAAAAATGTAATAAAAATAAGACTTCCATAAAAGGAATAAGAGAGTGACACTGGGTAACTAAAGAACAGGTCATATGTGGTGAAAAGAATAAAGTTATTGTTTACTAGTGATATTCTGAGCACTATTTTGAAGATGAAAAAAGATAACACAGCAGATTAAGACAGAGCAAGGTGAATAGGCACATGGAGAATAATCAGAATGGTGAAATTTCAGGCTGTTGAAAACCTTACTGGAAAATTACTTGTGCTATGATTTAGGGAGCTAAGACTTTACATACAGGTTTGGATATTTTTATTACATTCTTACTTGGAAAGACAGAAGATAATAGGGATTAATTGCAGTATGGAGGAACCCAGAATATTTTGATCAAAATTAAAGTTAAAATGCCATATTCTATAAGATGGCTTGGCAAAAGGGTCTTTGGGCAGGATTGGGATGAAGATGTGCCAATTATTTAATGGCTTACTCTCAACAGTGATTGCAAGAAGTCTATGTAGGTTATGACAACTAAAATATAAAACAATTTCTGCAAGTAGGCCAAATATAAAATCTTCAAGAGTTAGCAAGGTTTATGTATGATAGGGGTGGGTTTGCTTTTGGATGACTGGAAGAAATGAATAATCATTAACATTTGAGAAACACTATGGTCCAGGCTGTGGTCTTTATATATAGTGACATATTTAATCCTCATAGTAACCCCTTGATGTCATTTCTATCCTTAACTCCATTTCACAGAAAGGAAACAGTCCCTTGGAGATGTGAAGTCACTTGTCCCAAGTTACCCTGCTAGTAAATGAGTGGATTAAATTGGATCACGTTCAAAGGATCTGACTTTGAAGTCTGAATTCCTTACTATGTTTCCTTTGAATGAATTGCCACTCCTTTAGTCCAACTTGAGTGGCATGATGATAAAATAATGAAATTTGCTTTTAAACCTGTCATTATAGATCACCCATATTACAATATCTAATGGTAGCTGGAAATGACATCTTTCACAGAGAATACAGGAGTTAAAATGAATTGTGCATGAGTTGAAGTCATTTATTATTTTACTATATATTGAAAACTTAGCTGATACAAAATATTCTAGTAGAAATATCATATGGAAAAACTCTGAAATGTCCTTTACAAACCAGTAAAATGATTGATAGCACAAGAAAAGGGATGTAAGATGTTATGGAATGAAACAGAGGAAAGTCATTTGAAATGGCCTCTTCTCAATTCAGCTATTCTGGAAGCTTTTCTGGATCTGGTTGTTTATCCATTGGTTTTTGATAAGTCATGCTTAGGAAATTCAGGAAAAATCCAAGTGCCCAAATAGAATCCAAATAGAACCTGAGCTTTGATATTCTGATTAAAATTATAGTAATGGGTAGGCACTCCCCTCTTCAGTGAAACATAATTTTATTGATATTTATGAAAGCAAAGTTTGTTTCTGACAAGATATTTTCCTAACAGGCTTGAGAAATACCACCAATAATAAAAATAAGACTTCCATAAAAGGAATAAGAGAAGAAGAGAGTGACATTGAGTAAAGAACAAGTCATATATAGTGAAGAGAATAAAGTTACTGTTTACTAGTGATATTCTGAGCACTATTTTAAGATGAAAAATGATAACACTTGCAGCAGGTGAAGACAGAGCAAGGTGAATAGGCACATGGAGAATAATCAGAATGGTGAAATATGCTTTAAGTATCTTATAATACACTAAAGCAAAGGGACAGTGTAAGTAAGCCATATAGGAGGAAGGTTGATATTTCAAGTCTGAAATAAAAATGAATAATTGAAATAATATAAATAAGATTTAGAAAATTTACTTTTTATGATGTGCATGGGAATAGCTCTTAGTCAAATATAAATGAGAAATCTCTTGTTTAAGGTCATTGCATGTATATGATCAAGTAAAAGCATATGAAACATACATGAGTATATACTTAAAAATGTATGTCATATGGACTCTGAATGATATATGTAAGAACTATTATCTTTTAGTTTTAAGTATTAAGGTTCTTATTTATTTCTTTGGATTTAATCCATAAGCTAATTTTTTATGCCATATTTTATCATTGAGAAGAATTAAAATGCTTGCTTATGGTATATCACCTGTTGTGTAATGGTTAAAACTGTTATATGTCAATGCTGTATTACATCAAGTCATTTTTAAAAGCATTCTACTCTCGCTTTTGTTTAAGATTTCTACAATCCTGAGGATATTCATAGGCCAGTTAATGGAAATCTTGATTAAAATCTTCCAAGCTTTAAGGCTTTCAGTTCTTTTAAACAATTTAGATCAGAGACATAAGCCTCATTATGTATTTTTACTACTCTATTTACCCTTGTTATATTAAGGGAAAAAAAGTCTTTAAGTTTTTTTTTCCTTGGCATTTGTTGTAATAAGTACAAATTAAAATGTCTTAAAAAAATTAACCCCACTCTGTTGTGTGATGATCACAGAATTTATGGTAGTTCTTTGAAAATAGTCTGAAGATATATAATGGTCTTAAAAGTAAAGGATCTGCCCTGGGCGTAACAATTTTCCTTAAAATCAGACATTTGAGTTTTATTTCTAGACCACTTTTACGTGATTTCAAGACTTAAGAACCACTCATCTATGTAATCAATCTAGAGCTGTTTTATAATAGCTAATCCAGCAATAGGTAGATAAATATCTCAAACAGAAATATATAATATAAACAAAAATATATAATACAATTGGATTTACAGATAGACTCCCCAGCTTGGACCTTCATGATGAATGTATAGTCATTCTATAGAACTCAATACATTGGCAAAATATTTTCAAGTGAATAGAGCTGTAAGAAAATAGATGCATATTTTAAAATGTGAAAACCACTTTTAATTACTGTCACCTTGCCCATACAATTTTAAATTAGGTTTATGAGTATAACTTTGTATTTGAATATTTGGTAGGATTGAAAGATTAATAGACCATTACTACATTCATGTTTTGGGGAACCTTTTGCATACATTATTTGTGAGCTATTTGCTGTGGAAAAAATCACTTATAGTAATTTGTAGTTCATATAATAATAAAATTATTTGAGTTTTCTTGGGATATGTTTAAATTTATTTATTTTTTCTGAGTGATCTCAGGAATCAGTGATTTCTTAGGGTTCACAGATGATTTTTTTCTCTAATGTAGGAAAGCAATCTGCTGCTATATTTGTAACCTCTAAAATATACCAGTCAAACCTACAGTGTTTATGTTTTTAAAAAACCGTGATGGCTGGGAATGTGGCTTTGTGGTAGTGTTTGCCTAGCATGCGTGAAGCCCTGGGTTCAATTCCTTAGTACCACATAAACAGAAAAAGCCCAAAGTGGTGCTGTGTCTCAAGTGATAAGAGTGCTAGCCTTGAGCAAAAGAAGCTCAGGGACAGAGCCCAGGCCCTGAGTTCCAAGCCCTGGGACTGGCAAAACAAAGAAAAATCCAAAACAATAAATCCAAAATTACTCTTTTTTCTCCTGTATAATAATTTCTTTAAAAAGAAAAACAAAACTCACTCACGATTTTTGAACCTAAATGTGAAGAAAGATTCATGTAAGTGCTTGCTTCTGAAGAAGGGATACATTTTAGAATATTAAGTCCTAGGCCGAAAATAAGAGGAAGTGAGCAACAGATCTGCTTATCTTGGTCAGTTTGTCACCAAATCAGAGATTTAAAAGCTTAGAGTGCTGAAAATATAATATATAAACAAATGATATTGGTAAATATGATTACTTTTTGTGCTGCATCTAAGTCGTTAGTGAGAAGACTAGAATTAGTTAGCATTTATATATTAAAAATTATATCTCAAGTTTGTACTACAAACCTACCCTCATCATCTTAATCTCCTTGGCTAGGGGAGATAAATAAAAATTCAGATTTTGGGGGGCTGCGAATGGGGCTTAGTGGTAGAGTTCTTGCATAGAATGGATGAAGCCCTGGGTTCGATTCCTCAGTACCACATAAACAGATAAAAACGGAAGTGGTACAGTGGCTCAAGTGGTAGAGCACTAGCCTTGAGCAAAAGAAGCTCAGAGGTAGTGGCCATGCCCTGAGTTCAAGCCCCAGGACTGGCAAAAAACAAAAACAATAACAAAAACAAAAATATAACCCAGAGTATATATTTTTCCCCCCCATGCAACTGAGATCTATAAAGGCAGGCAGCTCTGATCTTCAAATATTTTTCTGTTTGCTTGGCCTTACAGGAAAATCATTGAGGGGATGGGAAATTTCATGGATATAAAGTTAGTAAATTATTCTATTCTTTTTATCCCGAGTATCGATCTGTGGTTTCAATATAATTCCCTCGCCTACCAGATTCATTGCTTGCCAGGATTAGAAATCCAGTCAAAGATTCATGAATCCAGGGAAGGATTCATGAAAAAAATAACCAAAGTCAGGAAGGTCTTTGACTGTTAACTTGTCTTACACAGTCAGTTATTTTTATCTGGGTGGTTTACAAGGATGTAACTTCTTCAATCATTTCAATGTGATGTAGTAAAAGTCATTTTCAGGAAATGAAACCTCACTTTGTTGCTTTTTTCACTTAAAGGCTAATCTGGTTAGCTTTAAAACATTTGTTCATCTTTTTTATTTAGTATTTGAACTATGCCTATGGAAGACATATGGATTTAAATAGTACTTGGCTTCTCATCTGCTGATAAGGGAAAGTGAGATACTAAATCAGAGTGGCAGTAAAGTCTATTTCAGTAGACTCTATTTTGAGCCAAGATACTGTAGGCAGCCTTACAGAGTAATATAATTGGGATTATATTGATAAGTGTTCATAAAAGGAATCTGTGTTTGAAATGATAGAATCATTAAATATCTGTATCTGCTTAACGATATGGGGTTTGTTGAAATTTTGCTCTGATTAATTATATTGAGTGTTGTTTTTTTAATGGCCTTCTGAAGAAAATACTTTTGCCTTTTTAAAGCAGCAGTACATTTTATTTCATCTGACAGAAATTACTACATGAAAGATTAACTTTTCAGATAAATTCAGTAGAATTAAAGAAAAATATCTTTGACCACAGTACTCATTTGTTGAACATCTTTATGTAAATTATATAATGAAAATCTAACAACCTTCTGGATTTTAAAGAAGAGAATGAGAACATCCAGCTTCAAAATGATTAATCCCACTCTCTAATCCTGGTACCAATGCTGATTGATGTCTGTAATCCTGAGGATAGTTTGAAACCAGCCTGGGCAGGAATGTCCCTGAGACTCCTAGTTCCAATTAACCAGCAAAAAGCCAAAAGTGGAGCTGTGATTGTTGGTGTATAGCATCAGCCTCGAGCCTAAAAAAGCTAGGGGACAGTACCTAGGTTCTGAGTTCAAGCCCCAGAACTGGCATTTCAAAAATTCAAAAATTATTAATTCTGGTATGCAGCGCTAAAAAGGATGAGGAGTAACTTCACAAGGATTAGCTCATGTAATCTTTTGGGCATGCCATGTCATAATGTGGTATATTTTTGACTCTGTTTTAACACAGATGCTAAGAAACAGAAAAATGCTCTGAAAGGGCTCGGAAAGTAGCTTAGTGTAGAGCGCTTGCCTTGAATACATGAGGCCCTGGGTTCGATTCCTCAGCACCACATAAGCAAAAAGAAAAAAGCCAGAAGTGGTACTGTGGCTCAAGTGGTAGAGCGCTAGCCTTGAGCTGAAGAGCTGAGGGACAGCACCCAGGCCCAGAGTTCAGGCCCCATGACTGGACCCCCCTTACAAAAAATGCTCTGAAAATAAAGAACACTGACTTAAAACCTGTATGAGTGGAATCAAATCATAGCTTCTTTGAACTAGAAGATCACTGAACTCTCTTTGTCATGACCACTTAGACAGAATTGTGACCATTCCATGGCCTTCCAGAAAGAGATACAGGAAACACTGGGTCATCACATCCACATTGTAGATTATACAGGGAAGGCAATTCTGTTATCACCCTGCCTTAGGACAATTGAGTGTGAAGCTTCCCATTCTAACCAAGCTAGCCTGTTTATCTTGGTGGTTGTCCAGAATCCTCTGATACACACTTATTTCTTGATCTACCAAGTTCTTGAATCAATGGCCTTTATGTGGTCCAGTGTTTACATGAGAATCTACTATGGAACTAAGAAGCACCTTTTGATTTTCCATCTCTGCCCAGAGTACATAGTGACACATTTCTTTACAAGATTGCTTGCTTTTGGGTCTTGGAAACTTTTATTAAAAGCAAGCCGTTTAGAACCTTTAAGTCCCTTTAGCAATATTTATTTCAAATCCTGCTTCTTTTACACTTTCTTTGAATGTATTTCTGAATATATGACTCGATATAAGAAGTTGAATTCTCTTTTAAATTTATAACCGAGCAGCCTTCTTCTATTTTCTTAAGTTAAAAATGGTGTTGTTATAGATAGCTTGTTCACAAGTCCTTCCCAGTTTCTAGACATGGAACTGTTATGTCAAAATCCACATTTTATGTGGATAGATGATGCTAAGATGGATCTCCCATTGCTAATATCATCAAATGATTGGAGAAGTAACTGTGTCCAGTCAGAATTTTCTTATGTCAGAATGACAAGGAAGGTAGAAAGAAGAACTGACATGTGGAAAAAAAAATTTGGTAACCAGGAATTTTTATACAGTGTTTCTCTATCTGTACTTATACATTTTTTCCCTTGATGGCACTTATTAGAGATACTTCTTGTCAACATGTGGTGAGTCAAATCATTTTTATCCATCTATCTCTTTGTATTTGGAATGAGTATAATGTGGCTGAAACTAAAACATACAAGTTGGTGCTATCAACCAGCTTCTCTGTTCAGTAGAATAAACTCTGTCATTAGAAATATTCAGGAAAATTAATTTTTTTCCAGAAGAATAGTGTTTGTGTTCAGAAGTACAGCGTACGTGCTGTTGAATCTGTAGAATTGTATTATCTGTCTTAAATCAGTTTTGTTCTCCATTTTCTTCTTTTTATAGGACTCTTTGAGGAAATTCTATATATGTATCAATTTACTCGGTTAAATTGGAAAATTACATATAGCGAGACTTTTAGTACAGATAAAAATATTTGACTGTCCCACATTTATCATAACTTTCTTAAATTTTTACATATAATCAGAAGATCTGCTTGCCCTTATGTCCCAAACAGTTATTGTATGTATATATTTTTAATGAATGGCAAAATTGATGACATTCTGTTTTTTCCTCCCTCCAATCTGATTTCTGGAACACTATTATTTCCCACATTTCCTATGGCCTTAAGTGTGCCAGCTGGCTATTATATTGAAAGAGGAAAAAGAAGAGACATAAAAACAACGAAATGCCTGAAATGGTGGCTTAGGGAATGTGGATACTGGACCTCTGTTAGTGTCCTGTAGACTTGGGCTCATCTCACCTTGGGTTTTTCTGCTTTGTGGATACTTTGAAAACATAGGTCTCCTCCATTTTCTATTTTGCCCAACTGTCCCCCAACAATAGGCTGACTCTTTCACTCTTTGTTTCAGCTTACAGAAGATTTAGCACTGCTTCTTTTCACAGTTCTGCCTACCTTGCCTTTGGGCAATCTAGTAGGTGACCTCATGTTCTAACCAAGCCAGCCTATCTAGATTGGTGGATGTCCAGAATTCTTGATGCATGGAAATTCTCTGATCATCTACTGAGACCTAAACCAGTATCTTATACCAGATTCATATTCTCTCTTACCCTGCCCTCCCCTACCCCCCTTAATCACAGGCAAACACACTAACACACACACCTTTTGGCACTAAAGAAAGATATGAGTAGTTACATATGTTCCTGATTTAGTGTGACCATGAATTTATCAAAATATATGTCATCATGTGGATATAACTTGTATGAAATAAGATTAGGTAGGTAGTGTTGGCCATATGAGAGCACAGAAATTCCTTCCACTTAATAGTTTTAAGTAAATGGTTTGGGTTTTTTAACTTGTATGATAAGAAATAGTAAATTACAAAGCATGATGCTTCACATTTCTTGCTGCTATTTTTACTGTACCAAATATGTACTTTAATTAGCATTGCTGCATTACTTCGGTCCCCAGTACGGTCAGTAGAGCTATGACTAAGTTAGCCCTTAGGGTCATTTTCTCAGTTACTGTACCTGGGAAAGACAACTTTTCCATTTACTACCAAATTACAATAGCTGAGAAAATGGAGTGTGATTTTTTTTCTTTTCATTTTAATTTAAAAATGGTAAATTTGTTGTACTTTGGGGAGTTTACTAGTGTATGTATGAAAGTACAGGCTCATGAAATGGAAAATAAAATTGAAACAAGAAACTCCAGTGTGTCTAGTTATAAAGAAATATATAAAAGGGTTATTTTCCAGTATAATTAAATACAATAGAGATCCACTAATATTTCATTTATCTCATTAGTGCATCTGCAATCTAAACCGTCTTTGATGTTCGGCTAGCTCTTCTGAGAGTTTCTGGACACACGGAGACTTTCCCAGTACTATATACACTGTTGGGATTGTGGAAATAAATTTGTATCTTCTTGCAGGCTGCCCTGCTAAAAGCTGGTGTTGGAGAGCCACTAGTGAGAGCCTTCTGAACTTTAAGAAGGAAAACACCTGTGGCTGTCAGCACTTTTCTAGCAAACAGCTCACATTGTTATGCACCACTTAACCACTTTCCCTTTGTCAGCAGGCTTCTTTGTTTCACACCCCAGAGTTGTCACATCAGAAGTCTGAATGCAGGCCCAAGTCTTTCAGTTGAAATTCAAGTGAATGTAGATGAGGCTCTTTTCAAAATACCAGACCAAATTGGGAGTTCTTCTGTGTCCAGTGATGTACTGGCTGTAACCTGTTAAACACTTCTCCTTAAGTGTTCTCCATCTATTCTCTTCTCTCCTAAGAAGCCTCCATGTTTATTAGAGACTCCTGTTTATATCGTTTGGAGTGCAAAGAAGGGTTTGATTGAGTTTTTATGGCTTTCTTTTTGTCAGTCACAAGTATAGGTGATGATTTAGAAACAAATAAAAAGAACATGGGGTCTGATGGGGGCTGACACCACAGGTGTCACAGTGGTCAGAGAAGTAGCCTTTCCCCCCAAATAACAAAACAAAAACAACCAGCCAATTTGTGCATTTTGATGCCTTGTTGTCAATAGACATGTTTGTTTCCTTTATTCATGTCAGCTGCAGGAATGGACAGTAAGTCCTGGGCTACCAATGCTGGGAGGAACTTGGTTGTTCTCAGTATTTTGGCACCCGTCACTGAAATCAACTAATTGGTGGCCCATACGGTATGTGTAATGGGCACTATCAGCTGTTTAAACATACACCAATTATTTTGAAGCTTTCACCCATCTGTCACCATATTGTCCAGTTACATGAAATAAAATAATCATTTCTCTCTGTATAAATGAATATAGTCTTTCTGGACTTTTGTTTCGAACTTTTGTGTCACTATGCCTGAGTCATCAGGCTCTTCTGTAGGTTTTTTTTTTCCCCCTTGTTCTTCTACCAATAATTGAGTATACACTGTCTTATTTGAAAAACAAAAAAAAAACCACATTGGTATAAGCAGATGGCCATAACAGAAAAGGCAAAATTAAATGTTAAAGGCACTAGTATAGGACTAAAAACACCTTGTGAAAGCTATGGCATAGCTTTTCTTTCCCAATGCCTATAGCTGAGTCATAGTCAATACCTCATGGTTCTCTATTTAATTATTGATGTTTTCTTTCCTGTTCTTCATTGTGTAATGTTCAATTTAGCATAAACTCCTGGCCACTGAGGCTTTTCACAGTATTTGTAGGCTCAGTTTATAAGCAGGAGTGATTGGAGTAAGATTTGAACCTAGATTTTAACAGGAGCCAAATAATGATACTTAGGATGCTTCCAGTTCTTTCCAGGCCTCTTCAGAGCAGAAGTTAGCAATGAAAATTCATAGGAAAGTACATTTAAAAAATTCACCAATAGTGGCAACATCTAGAGATTTCTTGGTAACAGAATCATTGGTGAGGATTACATTCATTTCCCTTAGGAAGCATATACTCCAGCAATACCCATTATCATTGCTCCAGTTATCATAATATCTAATACCTCAGTGGGAGTTCTAGTGTTATGACAGTTATGGGAGTTAAATCCTATCTAGCAAAGACTGAGGAATGCCTGTGAGTACAAGTTAAAATTTATTAGCTCCCCTAGAATATTTAAATTGTTAAAGTAAGATTGTATGGTAACCTTAAAGTTTTAATTTTTTTCTCCATATAGATTAATGAACAAAAAGTATATGGCTCTCCTTCAGTTTCTGTTGGAATTTTCTCTTTTCCACATTTGCATAAAAGGAAATAAGAGAGTACAAAGTTTTAATTTCTTCCCTTCTGGCAAAACCACTGGTTTAGTGATCAGCAGAGGAGACTTCAATGTTTTGAGCTCAGTTCCTTGGTTGCAGTTCATTCAACCTTGACATAAATCTGAAATGAGTACTTTGTAAAGGGGTTAGTCTTTTGTGCAGGGTCTGTGAGAAATCCTGCTGGACCAGGTTAGTTACAGAACTTAGTGTCAAATTGCCTTTGCTCTGAGTGGCCAATATGACAATGCAGACAACAGGAAAGTGAGAGAAGACATTTTTTTTTCTATGTGTACCCCCACCTACCACTTTGGAAGGACTTCTCATCTACCTTAAAAGGACTCCCAATTCTCTTTAATGTTGAGTGTTGGATGAGTGGATTATGCTTGCTGCTTTTCCTCTGTTTTAAAAAAGATCCAGTCATTACTAGCAGGTATAATATAGCAGACCAGTGTTTGGTTTACAGCATCCGTGTTTTGTGTTGTACTTGTTGAGGCTGGTTGCGCTTCTCTAATCTATGTGATCACACCATTTGCCTTAAGTGATTAGCAAGCTTCAATTCAAATCCCTGGCAATCTAATAGAACTAATGGAAACAGAGAAAACATTCTCTCTCTCTCTTTTTCTCTCTCTCTCTCTCCTCTTTCTCTCTTTTTTGCACGTGGGTACACACACACACACACACACACACACACACACACACAGAGCTTTCTTTCACTGCTTAAGACCAAGTTGACCTTGATGACGGAAATGTTATACACTCTTTCTGCTTGGATATATTTACTCTCTTTGTTTTCATTTAAGCAAGTATATAATGCTGTTGGGAAACAGAACAAGTATTTTCATATCTGTGCAGTGCCTTCTACATAAAATAGTGAAAAACATACTTAAAATTTTTGTTTGGTCCTAATTTTGATCTATTTCAAATTACCCACAGAGTGGTTTTATTTAAGTTTTTCTAAAGTCCAACATTTCCCCTTCCCCCCTGCTTACCTAAAACTAGTATTGATTGGTTAAACATTTTGTCACAAGACCAACTAAACTGTGTTACTTTTCTGCTTTGAAGAAGATGCATGGGCAAGATTCTTTGTAATTTGACTATTGTAATTACAAATTTGTGTGACGCACCAAACTTACATTTTCACTGTTTAATATTGAATTTTTAAAAGAAAAATTAAAATTAAGTTATGAAGAATTTTGAAAAGGAAAAGCAATTTTCTTTAACCATTTCAACAATTAGAATAAGAGAATTTCCAAAGCTTCAAAACACAGGCCATAATCTTCATTTTCTGCACAAACACTTTTAAAATGACTCTTCTAAGGTAGGATTCTCTTATCTACCATCCTACAGCCTTTAAATATTGTATCTTCTTTTGCTATTTGTACTACGCTAATTTCACATATTTATCATTGTTTATTACTCATAAGACATTTACAAAGCATCAGGAAAATGTAAACTTATTTTTGTATTTCAGCTTTGAAAGATATTTGAGGACCTGTTCATCAAGATGTGCTGTATGATAAGTAAGGTGTCACCTTTCCTGTCCAAGTTCAGTGGAAGTCAGTAGTCACTAAGTATCTACTTATAGTGACTTTTGAAACATTTTACTTTAGGTGCATAATTGTCCTACTTTAGTACTATAGTATTTATTCTTGGTTTAGTCTTCTTGTTGGTGATCAGAATAGGTTAGATACTTTTCATACCTTTGGTTATTTGTCTTTTTTTTTTTTTTTCTACTTTGCTTTAGTTGTGATTTGAGCCAGTCACTTCAAAGTGAAGGCTTTTGACTTCACTTAACGTACATTGTTCCTTACAGCAGGTTAGGAAAGAAAGGGTACAATTCTCTTTCCATTATTTTATAGTGTTGGGTCTTTTTATGTCCAACTTTTATGTTTTTTTTAATGTATAACCTTTCCCCCCGTTATTATACCCTTTGTTGGTAAGAACAGTTTTGAAACAACTCTAATGGAAAGATGTAAATTTAAGCAAGTTGAGAGAGCCAACTATCATCTTTCTCCTAATACAAATCATATTGAAGAATGTGGCCTGTCTTTTATTGAGATAAGTTTTCCTAAATCAAAAACAAGGCCGTTGGCCAGCCTAGAGTGTACTGGAGACTGTGTACAGAAGTTAACTTGAGCTAAGGTGTAGCCCTTGTCTTTGTGGTGTGTACAGTCCTTTGGGAAGATAAACCTTACATACAGGTGCTCAGACTGTACATGAATGCTTGGTAGGTGTGAATAAACAAGCTATCTACATTAAAAAATGTAAGTGAAACATTCCTATACCTCACTGTATAACAGGGACCTTTCATTTATGCCATGTTTTGAAACATTAAGATTGAGAGAGCTGTTAGTACCATGTAATCATAGCACTAATCCATGATTAATGTTAATGTTAACTTAGTCTTTATGAAAATAAAGCTGTGGCTTTTGTACTAGGAATTTTTGCTAAAGTAACAAGGTAAGGGAATGTTCATGTGAAAATGGTAGTTTGTGGGGTTAAGCACATTCCTCACCTCCTAAAACAACCTTCTACATTGAAGTTGAGGTTTTACTTGGTGTTACTAATTCAGGAGGGACTTTTTATGCTTAACTGTTGGTACTTAATACTTCAGTGGTCCAGCTATGCTCAGTGTCCGTATCATAGCCAGTGAGGTTTATTTCAGGTCAGTGGCCAGCAGAGGAGGTAGGGGGAGGGGATTATTTGTTTCTTTGCTTAGTTACCTATCAGGTAGATTGTAAAATCATAAATATGCACTGACTATCACTTCCAGTTATTCATTCCCTTTAGGTTTTGAAAAGACTCTTAAGTTGATAAAAGTAAACTTTATAACAAAATGGGAAGTTTACACTAGCCTACAAATTCTTTTATACCCTCCACCCTCCACCCACCATTCTTTTATCCTCTCATGGTTGTCAAAGTTCCTCTTTTAACTTTTCCTCTAAGTACATCTAATTTTGCATCTGGGACTTCTCTAAAATGGATTCAGCAGCAATTCCCTGGAATGTTCAAAATAGTTCAAGAGGCACAAAGTAACCTAGATATTTAAATGGCCTCTTTACACCTTAGCTATGTGGTTGTAGTGGATTTTATGAACACTCTCTTTGTTTTCTCTGCTAACTTTCTGGCTTTCCCCAGCAAAGATATCTCTACCTCATTAACGTTGTAAGATCTCTAAATAAATTTTTCTTCATGAATTCCATTTTGGGACAGGCTTGATATTGATCACTGACTTTAGTGCTTGTGTTGTTCTGACCCATTTTATAATTTTGGAAGTAGCTTTTTTTAGATGATGAAGGCCCACAGTAATCCTCTTTTAATCTTGAGGAATGATTTAAGCTCGAATACTTGACTTTATTCTAGTTAAAATAAAAAGCAAAGCATCACACTTACGAGTTCATAACTTTAAAGAGGGTTGAACTGACCAGAAAGCCAACTTTATTTTTTAAGTTTCTTAAATTTTATTTTTATTATTTTTAAGTAATTGTGTAAAGGAGTTGCCATTTGACAAATCAGTTTATAAGTACAATGGATTTTTAATTGTTGTCAACCCTTTTATCATTTTCCTCCATCCCTCCTAACCAAGCCCTTTATTCATGTTTTAACTTAATAGGATACACATTGAATATTATGACTAAATCCTCCCTTCTTTTCTCTCTCAATTTGTCTTAGAGAGAAATCTTTAAATTATGCAATATCGAAGTAACTCATTCTTGTGCTTGGCTTACTTTAGTTTCTCCTAAGATTTACAAGCTGAAAACACATGGAGGAAATGTGCTTATCAAAATGCATTGGTATGATTTTACAGGACTTTGAAACTTATAAAGAAAGTTCCCTTCCCTTCCCTTCCCTTCCCTTCCCTTCCCTTCCCTTCCCTTCCCTTCCCTTCCCTTCC